>NC_047668.1:43617005-43917839 GCF_011762505.2 Arvicanthis niloticus | reverse complement strand
GGTACTTAAATGTTTGTACCAGAGAGCATGGAACCATTTTAGGAGTTGGGACCCCTGAAATCAAATGTACACTTTGTCTTTTGATTTTCTACATAGCTTCCTTCCATTCACTTAATTTCTTGAGTCTCGCCACATTCATGTGTGCAACTTGCCTTTAAATGTACCTTCAAAGAATGTATATTTATGGAGAAGGTGCTGCCTCTGATTTTGATCTTCTCTCCATCTCTAGATGGACATTGCTCAGGGTTTGGTTCCTCACAGTGATTTCATATACATCTAGAGATTTAATGGTACAGATTAAAATTAAAAACACCTGGCAAGGGCTTTGTATGGACTCAGTGTGTGCTTCAGCCTATGAAGCTGACTGTCCTGGCCCTTCTTTACTGTGGAGGCATGAGCAATGAGCCCACTTGCATGCAGGGAAACATCAGAAAGCCACAGATGATGAGTAAAAATACCTGAAGGCATTTATGAGTAACTACTGTTCATAATTATTACAGATTAATACTTGATATCCACTGAAGGTTGGCCACCAAGCTTGCCCTACACAAGGATGGGCTGGCAGAGAAGCTCACAGTAGAAAGGACCTTGTACTATTGAGAGAATTGTGTTGGTGACAAGAAGGGCTGGTGTTGAGGAGGGCTCTCCACTTAGAAGCACCTACACATTTGGAGATCCAGCTCACTCTTTATGTTCTTCTCAGTGAGCAACTCTGGTCTTTTGAAGGCCTGGCCCTCTTTGAACCTTGGCTACTTTATAAAGAAAAAAAAAAATGTTAAGGAATTGGGCTTAATCAGTAGTTTTCAAACACATCTTAGTTTGTTCATCATCTATAGCAAAGTACTTTACACCATAATATATAAATAAGAATCATTCCTAACAGTTCCCAAGGCCGTGAAGACCACATTTAAGGTGTCAATAGATTCCAAGTTTGGAGAATGTGATTACTACTTCAAGAGCGGATCTCCTTTCAGATCTTTACATGGGGTTCCCTTAAACCTCTTTCATAAAAGAACTAATTTATTCATGAGGGTAAATCTCATGTCTTAATCTCTTCCCTAAAGACCACACCTCTTAATACGACTTTTCAAAGAGCACAAGCATTCACAAAAATAAAACGTTGTTTCCAACTACTCGAATCTATATTAAAACTCAACACGGAAAGTTGGTCCAAGAAGTCTTTTTTGGTTGCAGCAGGCGGACAAGCTCATTGTAACCCTCTGCTTTCTCCCTAGAGATATTCAATTCTAGCACTTCTCCCCAGTCAAAAGGATCGTCTTGCTGATATCAGGAAGGGGTCCCATTCCATCGTGACATAGCACTAAGCCCTTGAAATGCCTAAACTCAGTCATCTCTCAAGATACCTTTGGTCCTTATAAAATTAAAGTGACTTCCCAAGCCATAGCTAATATGAAAGCAGGAATCCAGAGCATGGGCCTGCCATCATCCATGCTTCCACACTTAGTCCTCTGTATCCCAGTCTTTGTGTTGTGTCCCAATAGAGCGAATCATGTATCCATAGGTGTTATATCCAAAGATGTTAGAATAAAAGGTTTCTACTGGCCAAATCTTCAGAAATGGTGTGTGTGTATGTGTGTGTTGGGGGTGTGTGTGTGGCATCTTTCTGAGCCTAAGTTTCCATAGAGGTAGAGCTCATTTTATAGAGGCCAGAGACACACTTAGCATCCCCAACAGCCATATATGCAACAATTTGATGCCGTGCAATTCAAAAGGGCATTCATTGGGCAAAAGGCCCATTTCTGCTTAATCACAGGCAGTGAGAGAGCAGCAAAACTGGATGAGGCTATGTGTAGCCCTGCAAGTGCCTCCAGGCTGTCTTCTAATGACATGAATCGTAGATCCCTGAGATGGGGAGAAAACTTAGCAGCTTAAGTCACATGGCATAAATTACACATCCACAAGCAGTTTTTAGCAACTGCTTTTTTCCAGTGTTGTCAGACTCGGGGCCAGCTGCTGGCCAGGTGCTGAGGACATAGGGGTGATGCCTTCCAATTGTGAGTAATCTGAAGTTAGAAAAACTGGTCCCCTTGGCTTGAAAGTGTCTGCTTCAGCCATGTCCTCTCCTATATTATAAATGCATCTTTGGAAGGACACTGAAGTCTTCTACAACCAGAAGAAACTAAGGCAACTCAAATAAGGGTCTTAATACTTCACACAGGGTTCCATCTGCATATTTCTGCTGCTATTTCTCTTTTCTTCTCACCTATTTTTTTCTCCCAGAATACCTTCCTTCCTCCCCCCTCAGATTACCTTCTGAAAGACCTGAACAAGTAGAGTCCCAGCACAGAAGTATATGTCTGTGAATCCCAAATGCACCCCCTCCACTGCCTCCCCCAACTACTTCTTTTCTCTTGCTCCATCTGTTGGCTTTCTATGATGGAAAATAAAGACAGAGGTGTTCATGGGGTGTCTTGGGTTAGGAGTGAACCCCCTATGAGCTGTCATTCTGTTCTGATCAAGGCAGTCAATAGATGATTACCTCGAAACCTTATCTAGCCTTGGAAATCCATGCATCTCAGAGAGAAGGGTATGGGCTGATGTCAGTTGGTGGGAATTGGGTCTTCTTGGATATTTCAAATTGAGTTGTACAAGGTGTGGCTTTCCCCAGACAATCACATAGGAGAAGGTAGTAAGTTGTAGAGTAACCTAGATAATTCTGGTGTGACTGTTACACTCTCTGAGAACCTCTGGGTTCTGACATCACAGGCAGTTAAAAGGCTTGCAATTAAATAGATGTATGGACCAGCAGTCATACCTCTAACACCTCTGGGCTGTTTCATCTTTGACAAGACACTTGTGTGTCTGAGGAAACAAACAACTATAAGTGGAATATGATTTATCCTTCCTAGGAGTGACATGGTGGATAATTGTGAGCTGCTACATCTACATTGGCCAGTGTCTGTCCCAGTTCAGAGAGGTAGATGAATGCTAGTTTGACTGGAAAGGGTACATATTATGGATTTCATCCTTGGAATGTGGTGGTCACGAACACATTGGCAGAAAAATCATTTTTCTAGACCCCAGACTTTTAGTTAAATACGCACAATTTTATTGATTGAAGAGATTAGGACAAAAACATTAAACCAAATACAGGACAAAGCACCAGAGGCCATTAGTCCCCATCATGCATGTTACCAATCTTTCCTCCCACCCAGGACTTTAAAAACAGGGGAGAGGGACAATAAAAGGTCCTTCTTGCCACAGCACCATCTTCTGAAAGTAAAAACCCTCTCTGTGTATCTTCCATTATCAAAATAGAATCAAGGGTAAATCCATGGCAGCTTTGTCTCCTGATTATCAATGGGGAAGCTTCCCTCCTGGGGACAGGGGCTCCAGTGGAGTAGGCATGAAGCATCCAAGAGTCCGCACACACATGCCACATACTAGAGTGAAGCACAGATTCAAGTAACATTTACATACTAGAGTCCACGTGTTACCTACCCAAAAAACAGGACCATTTCACAAAACATATGCAGGCAGTAAAACCCAAACGACTGAGGTACTGGGAACACAAATATTTATGCCAAAAGAGTTCTGTATCATACAGCAATAGAAAAGCCAGAGTACAAAAGGAAAATATTTTGCCACTCGAAATCAAATAAGGCTACCTAGAGAAAGCCAAATAAAAGGTTATCCCAGGGACAGAAATACTCAAAACAGGGGAACAAAATTATAAATGTTAAACTACAGCATGTAACATGTCATCCCGTTGACCCGTAATTGAAGTACTGGCTTAATACATCACAATGTGACATTTTCCTTAATAAATACAAGGTGCGCATTGGGACAGAGAGCTGTTTGTATGTATATCATCCTGGCTTTTGGCTTATTGCCCTTTTACTCTTTCTCTTCAAAACCAGAGGGCCTTTCCAAGCCCAAAGGATCATTCTTAGCAAAGACAAGGAAATAGCTGCCCTGTATTTTATACACATGGGACAACCTGTCTCATTTTACTAGTTTCCCATAAAGCAAAAACAAAACGTTGAGATCAGCATCATCAAAAAGATCTGACTCCAGGAGGCGCCTGCCCTCTGGGACCCCTCACTGTATTTGGAGCAGAGAGCAATGTCTATAATGTGAACTCTCTTCCTTCAAAAGAACAAAAACCAGAAAGGAGTTGGATTTTTCTTCTCTTTTCCTTTCTTCTTCCCCTGGACTGTGATAATACATCTGGAAGTTTGACTTCTAATAGGTTCCTGCTACAAAAACCAGCTGATACAAAACAGAGCCGTCTGTTGAGGAACAGACTCCTCCTCCCCCTTCAGGGAGCAAAGCGTTAATATGTCACTTCCTAAAAAGAATAGGAAATCGTTTATTTAGAAGAAATGAATTGGAAAGTGCGAATGAGAGACGACAACTGGAACTTTTGTTTTCTTTTAGTTTAGCACCCAGGTTTCCGGTAAGTCTGTGTGCACCGAATTATTATTTTTTTTTAGGTGAATCCTATTAATTATTACATAGGTGGTTGGCCTGTTCAAAACAAAACAAAACAAAACAAAAAATCTTCGATCAATTGTCCCTTCCCTGAATCATAACAAGAAGTTAAATGCTAACAGTGCAATGCCAAGGTATGTGTTTGAGGCAGAAGAGTTTCGATTCTATCGAGATCTGCAACTATTTCTGAACAAAATGAAAAGTGGGGTAGACCAGATAGCCATACTGGTAAGTGGGACTCCCAGATTACCCCAGGGAAGAGAAGCTTAGGGGAGGGGCTCCCATCCATCTGAACCCAACCCCCATCCCACACGTCTTGTTCCCACACTATGTGTTCCGTCAGCTCTTAGAACATATTCCTTCTCTGAACCAAGAAATGTGTAAATATGAGTGTTCGTCTTGCTTCTCAGCCAGGCCACCTGTGTCCCAGAACTCCTTTCTGGGGCTCTCTCTTGCTCCTGGTACCTGCTATGTGTCCCTGGACATTGAGCTCAGTTAAAGAAAGGGTCCAAGTTCTCCTCCATGTTGACGTCTGGCACCAGCTGGTCACACGCCTCTTTAGCACCAAATCCCGAATTCGAGACGCTAAAATCTGTAGAAAACCAAGGATGGTCCAGAATTTCCTGCGAGGTCAGCCGCTCTGAGGGCTCCCGTCGCAGGATGCTTCGGATGAGGCACTTGGCCTTGGGAGACAGAGTTTCTGGAATGTTGAACTGGCCCCTGCGGATCTTACTGAAGAGGGAACTAGGCTCAATGTCATGGAAAGGGTAACGCCCCACCAACATGGTGTACAGCATTACCCCCAGGCTCCACACGTCCGCTGCCTTGCCAGAATAACTGCCGCTGGTGTTTAAGATCTCTGGGCTGACATACGCTGGGCAGCCGTGCTTGTCAGAGAGGGAGTCATCATCACCCCGGAGAATGTAAGCGTCTTCCAAACTCTCCAGCTTGACACGAGTCCTGTAGAAAAGAGAAAAAGATAGAAGCTCCTAAGGATGAGGGAGATACATCCATCCCATCAGTATATCAGGGTTGCTAATATTTGTCCATCCATCCATCCATCCATCCATCCATCCATCCATCCATCCAACCATCCAACCATCCATCCATGTAAGAAGTTAGATGTCACTCATAGTGTATAATACTGAGGTTGGGGGTTTAAGTAATTTTCTTGAAGCCTTTTAGCTGGGAAGTGGATAAGAATTCCTTACTTTGCCTTCTGGTTCTTTAGCTGTACCCACTGCTTTTCTTTAGGACACAGGCAGAGGCAGAGACAATTTCAGTTCAAGTTGTCTCCACAACCTACTCATCTAAGCCTGGCATCCAAATATCAAGTCCATCTTTATTTCCAGATTTTCACCTGATCTGTCCTGCCTGTCACACTCGCAAAGCCTGAGCTCTTTGACCTGGCACCTATCACTAATTACAGGCGCATGATTACACATGACTGTGTGCCTGGGTAGATGGGTGACAATAGCAGTGTGACCCCAAGAGTCTTCTCAAACTATTTATCCCACTCCTCAATTCACTGAAATTCAGTAATTTATCTATACAAATATGCAAGCCCTAGAGGTACTGGAAGAGGTGGAGAAATGCATGTGACATTCTGAGGCCCTAACATCTAGCTGACACCACCAACATAACATGTCCCCATGGCATCATCATTTAGTATGAAATAAAGACATATGCTGTGAAAGTAGAGAATCTGGAAAAATAAGATGACTTTTTAGATCAATCATATTAGTGTAAAACAAACTGTTGCCAAGCATGGCAGTACACTCCTGTAATCACAACACTTGGAAGGCAGAGGCAAAGATCAGGAGTTCAAGGTCAACCTGAGCTACATACCAAGTTGGAAGCCAGCTTAGGTTTCAGCTTAGGCAGAGCAGAGCACCATTCTTTGAATGGGCGGTTCTCACCATACTACTGAAGTCCTGCTAAGATGGTAGCTAAGTCCTGCTAAGATGGTAGCTGGAGTTGGGCCTCTAAGGTACTTCAGAGGCCCACAAGTTCACATCACTTCTCCACATCTCCAAGTACACACATTGAGGCCTTCATCCTGCTTGGGTACATGAGCTAAAGAGTTCAAATTAGCAACCGAAAGTGTTTGGGCAAACAACAATGGGGCCACCTTGGTCATCACTCACAGCATGTGACCCAAGGCCATCTTCCTCTCATCTTCTCCCTTTTCTTCCTTCCTGTACCTACAGATCTCAGTCTCTCAAGGTGGTCTGAAAAGTCACTGAGGGCAACTAGTTAAGGAGAGCTGCTGGATGCTCTGGAGTAGAGATGACAAAAGATGGGTTGCTTCTAGGATCTCCTATGAACATGGTTCAAAAATCAAGCACTGATTGCTGTCCCAGGCAGTGTGGTCTTTAGGGGTGTAGACTCCCCATCAGGCTTATCTCTCACCAGCTGTTCAGCTTCAGCTAAGTCACTCAACCTCCCTTTAAAGAGGAGTACTGGAGAAGGCAGTGTGTGTGTGTGTGTGTGTGTGTGTGTGTGTGTGTGTGTGTGTGTACTTTGGTGGGGTTGTTCTTTTAATATGGTAAATTTTACTTTAAATGATTCACCATCATAACCATTTTTGAGCATCCATTTGGTTCACTCTCATGACATCCACTAATCATCCTGCATCCACTCGCACCAGGCTGTTTCTGTCCCAGATTTAACATTCCAAAATACACAGCAACATGTAATTTCCTCTGCCATTCGCTGAGTTGTCTTCTACAGCACCCCTACCCCACGCCCGTTTTTGAATGCTCCTGAAACGAACGGCCTACAAAACCAAGGCAGCTCTAGCTGTGTTAATCTGGAATTGAACTGATTAAAAACAAATCTTTCTTTCTCCAGCTTATTTCTCCTAATAGGAAGTGGCAGGTGGCAGTGACCCTCCCACCGGCCTCACCAGATGTTCCAAACTGCCCAGAGAGGAGACTATGAATCCATAGGGAGGGCAGGAGGGGAACCTGAGTCACAGGCACAAGAGCTCCTCAACAGCTCCTTCCACCTCTAGCTTAGCTTCCTTGACTCGGCAGCAGGGCAACTGCTGTAGCTGTGAACTGTAACTTTGGAAGTAATTCCTACCTCTGTGTGAATGGCTACAGTTCAGAAGGAAAAGTTTAAATCTTGGTTCAGGTTGGGGTAGGATTCTCATTACAAATCCCTCTAAGAGTATCCTGGGTCATCCATATGGAGGCCAGTGTCCTTGTCATGACTGCTGATTGATCCCATGTCTGTGTCACTACCCTCCAAGCATAATCTGTCTGTGTCACACACTCTTCTGATCACCTCAAAGGCAATGTGTCACTCAGTCCCTCTGGGGACCTCAGCCTCTCATGCTCCCTACTGAGAACATTTTTTTGCTGATAGAAAGTTCACTGTGAGTAGGCCTCTGCTTAAGCGAGTGACACGCAGTGGGTCTCAATTTACGCGCCCTACACAAAGCTGCCCTGCAGCTCCCATCAGCCTTGGCAATGTTGCTCACTTCTATCTACATGGTTTGCTATTTGGAACTCGTAATTCACTGGGTGGTCATTTAGGGTGATCCCTAAATTCCTTACCTCCAGGAGCTTGTGGAAGCAAAACAGAGTCACTTTGGATACAGAGGGAAAGCCCTGCTATCTGTTGCTGCCCTGGCTTACATGCCTGGGCCCACTGGTGGCACCATGTAGCTTATATGAATGATACAGACAAGCAGGTGTTGACTATGGGGGTTTCAGCTCTGCTGTAAAGAAACAGGAGCCCCTGTTCTCCTATCTAACTAGAATTATGTAGACATCAGGACAGGTGCATAAAGCAGGCAAGTGATGGGAGGAGGGGAGATGAACAGGACTTCAGGGAATGAACTCTCTCCTCCTTCTCAGGAGGCAGCCTCTCAACTCCACACACTCTATGTTAAGCTAAATCTTTACATTTGTAGTCTGGTCCCTGTTTATCTCTTGCACATTATAACTGTATATTCTAATTATACTTACTCCTACGCCCACATTCAAAGTACCCTGACCCCTCATCATGGAAGCATGTATGTGACCCCATAATCAGGGCTTAAGACTGTGGCCAGGACCCCCACCTTGTCCATTAACACTCCCCCAAGTGAAGTTCCCCTCTGTCTCCCCCACCTCAAGACAAGAACTCAGAAACTATGCAGATGCTTAATGCAACAGAATAAGAATACTAAAACTATTTGCCTGCTGCTGAGGCTGTCTTGCTCCTGGCCAATCTACAGGACACCTCAACCTCCTTCCCTTTTGCAGCCATTCTCGACCTGTGGGTCGCAACCCTGTTGGCAAACCTTTATCCCCTGAAATATTTACACTACAATTTATAAAAGTAGCAAAGTTACAGTTATGAAGTAGCAGTGAAGCTAATTTTGTGATTGGGGGTCACCACAACAAGAGTGAGTATTAAAGGGTTGCAGCATTAGGAAGGTTGAGAACCGCTGTTTCAGGGTTGCATTAGACAAGGTCTGAGGATGCAGTGGGGATCGGCTGGATCTCTTTGGCTCATCATGTGCTGAAGCCAATGAACTGTCCTAGGAACCAGGGCAACCCAGATAACAAAGCTCATAGCGAAGTCAGCTTCAAGCTCAAGTTCATTAAAAATTACTAAGTGCGAATGTCAAATGTCATCGACATGCCTAATGCAAGCCATGTGTTTAAGTATCTTGTTTTCCTTACATTATGACATAAGTAGGGTATATGATTTGTGTGGTGTGTGTGTGTGTGTGTGTGTGTGTGTGTGTGTGTGTGTGTGTGTGTGTGTGTACCAGGAGCCCGAGGTCCAGAGGTCAAATCAGTCATATGGGGGCTGGGTGTTCATTTTTCCCATGGAGCCAATTCAGCCACTGACACTCAGCCAGCTTCTACTTCCTTCCATAGCATCAGCATCCAAGGCAGGAGAGAGGAGAGAGGAAGACAGCCCGGAGACAGGATGGAAAAGAAATGCAGCCCCAGAGACTCTTCTTGACCTTGTTTCTCCCCAGAACATCCTTGGCTTGTTTATATCACTCCTAACAAGGGTCGAGGCAAGTGGTCTGGATTCTATCTTTAAAGGCTGATCTTCCGGGATGTTCTCCGTGTGCTGGGGCAGAGGGAAGTGAGACAGGAGGTTTGGGCTTCAGCCCCAGGGCCCGAGGTCCTGTTTTGCAACCACAGGATCTACTCAGGGCCTCCAAGCCTGACCCTCTATCTCCTCTCGGGAATGGAGCTGTCTCTGCTTCTTTTCCCAGGACTGAGTGCAGGGAAGACAGAGATCAGAGTAGACATGAATGAACAGGCTAATCCTGAAGTCTCCTAAACAGTCTGGGGGATGATGAATCTCCCTGGCAAAGGAGTTGATTTCCATAAAAACCAACAAGAGCATCTGTGGACCTGGTGATTCAAATAGCCCACTAATCATTCAGGCATTTAAAAGACGTTCAGGAGCATTTACTCAGATAGAGCTCCCAAACTAGGCACTAGGGATGTGTCCACGACACGTAAGGCCACAACCATCCTCTCTGTTTTGCTGAGGATTAAATAAAGCAACTCAAGACAGGCTATCCCAGAGAGCCCTGTGTAGCAGAAATGCCGATAGTATGGTAGCAGCTGTACGGATCCAAATGTTAGACTGAGACTCCCGCTCTCAACCCCAGAGCTGAATCTTGGAGGCAGAGGGGCAAGCAAGCCTGGGCAGGTGGGACCACAGGAGATGCTGTGCCCACACTCTCCACTGGGACCTCTGTACTTGTTCACCCTTGCTTGAGATGCTTTTACCTGATATATGCTCAGCTCAGCCCTGCCACTCAGATAACTCAGAAAGTCCATTATCGAGGTGGAGGAGATAGGGATGATTTATGAAGAAGACATATTTACGAAAGTGACATAGTGGGCAGGGGGAGGAGACAAGGACAGTGGGGAAGGAATAGCTATAAATTCCCAGGAAGGCAGAAGCCGGGGACAGACAGCACTGGACCAGGGAAGCTAGATTTCCCTGGGCCTGCTTCTGTCTTGTCTCTGGCATAAGAAGGTAACAAGCTGCGGCGCTTTAGACCTCACAAGGCTTACAAGAAGGCAGCCTGTATACTCAATGACAGGCAGCCTCGTGCCAGGCCTGTATCATCATAGCCCAGGGTTGAGTGGGGAAGCCAGGACTAGCAGAATTTGATTCCTCTCCCAGCACCCAGCACCTGTGGGGTAACAGGAGCCCCCCCAAACCAGGTTCCCCTCACCAATCCCTAGCACAGGCCCCAAATATCCTCCAACTACCAAATCTAGTTGGAAATGTAACCCAAGGCTCTTTCAGTTGTTTCTCTCCCATGAAACATGATCAAATAACTACATGAAAAGGCTTTTCTAGCCTTCTATATTCCTAATTATTCTGCAGCTGTCAGGCTGCAATGCTTCCTGTAGGACACCCTCACAATCAAAATGCCATGATCTGAAAAGCAGCAGTACCCATGCACGGCAGACTAGAATAGCCAGGCGCTGGGGTTTGAACAGCCTGCCTTTTTGTGTCTCATATCAACAATGAAAGACGGGGATTAGGCTATACATGCTTCCTATCAAATAAGGGAACAGAGGCGGAGAATTAACTACCCTAAGACAGACCCAAGCTAACTGAAAAAAAGCTGACTCTGAATGCATATCAGGAAGATTCTAATGTCACTGTCCCCTTCAAGTACATCTTGGTACCATGATAATAATAATAATAATAATAATAAAGGTGCTGAAGAAGTTTGCAAAGACATAGTTTTTAATAGATGGAGACATGGCTCTTTCAGTTCCAGATGTATCCAGTACTTGAGTTATTGACATACAAATCCATCCCATGAGTTAACTAAGTGCCATATAGAAAGAGTTCATGGTGTAGAGTGTAGATAGAGGTGTGGAGATGGAATGACCCATTTATTTACTAGATGAAAAAGGCCAAGGTAGCAAAATCTGAGCTACTGCCTGGCAAGTAAGAGCAGAGCTGGAAAAAAAAAAATGTATCCTTTAATATAGTGCCCTACCTATGACAACAAAAAGAAAGGAGAGGGAGAGGAAGGGAGATTGAGAGAGAGAGAGAGAGAGAGAGAGAGAGAGAGAGAGAGAGAGCCCATCCCTCAACAGCAAACCATGTTTTGCTTTCAAAACCCTTAAGCCTCACCCTGAGCTCCTGGCAGGAAGAAGAGAGGACAGGGTGGGACAGGGTGGGGCTCGGCCAGGAGTTCAGCAAAGTGGGCCTGACAGGGACAGGAAATCCGGTTGCAGGAGATCATTCAGAGCTGCAGAAGAGGTCAGAGAAGGTTGTCAGCCTCAGAGTCCTGGCAGACTAAGAGCCAAGAAAGAAAGATCGACTGCAGCCAGGCTGGCCTTACTCTGTTCCTGAAAGTGTACCCTCAGTAATCAGGTCGACTGTGCAAGAAAAAGCCCCACTACAGTGAGTCACAGAAGGTGCCCGGGAAAGAACCATCCAGCACTGTAGGTAGCATGGCTCAGACTCTGCAGTTCTTCCAGGCCCGGACAGGCTGCTACATCACACTAAACAATCCTTCATTTAATCTTGTTTCATGTATGTACAGATTTTTCCAGTAATCAACTGTGAGCCATTTCTGCTCTAGGGCCAGTATCTGTGATTCTCCTGTCTGGAATAGCTCAGGAGTGAGTAGGGCTGGCAGCTGGCACACAGTCAAGAAAACCCTCCATGGTGCAAGACAGATGTCAAATGGCAGGTGACTGCCAGGGAAGCAATGCTACAGTATGATGTACCAGCACACAACCTGGGACTGGTTGTTTGCACATATTGGATGCACAAGACAATTTGGAGAGACCCTGGCAGCTAAGAAAGGGAAGGGACCTGTCAAGACATAGATGAGATGAGGAAGGCACCTGAGTACCACACCCACTGCAATGGAGCCTCGGGCATTGTGGGCACACCTCTGACTCACTGAGGCCACCGGATCCACAGGGGAAGCCATTCCACCTGGAGTGTCATTCTACTGCTTGGAAGATTCCACAGAAACCACAGCTTGCAGCCCTGAGGGCTTCGTGACTCTTGTCACCATGGAAACAGACAGGGAAATCCCGAGCTAGAACACAAAGCCACACTGATTCCCCATTCACCACTTGCTTCCTGCACTTAGAAGTGGCTCCTGAAGGATCTGTCCTACCCCAGAGCAATCGACTGACTCACTTTTTGGAAAAGCGTCTCCAGGATCAGTGCTTGTGAGCGTGCCCTGTGGTGTTGCCAGTGTACCCTCAGGCTGAGTCTCTACCTGAAAGTTCCCCTCTAAGCCTTGAGCACTCCCTGGGCCAGAAGAAGATGCTTCACCTGGCAGGCAGCCTAAAAAAACCAGGGATCCCTACAGATGGCTTAGCACATAACCAGCAAGCTCAGGGAACCAAAAAGTCTAGTCATGCTCTTGGCTTTAGTATTGATGTGTTTTGGATGTAGAGAGCAGTTTCCAGTCTCACTATCCCTAGTTGTCTTCCTTGTACACTTTCTGCCATTCAAATATGGTTCCAGTAGTTGCCTTAGAAAAACCCATAGTGGGTTTCAGGTCTAGGACAAGATCAGGGAATATATCCAAGGCCACCTGTTAGTCTCATTACCAGTTCTCTAGATGAGCCCCACCCTAAACAGCTCTCCTTGCCCCCTCTCTCCTCAGGTGGCTCTTTATTCTATACTCCTGCTGCTGAAATAGTGAGCTGCCTATCTCATTGTCTTTCCCATTATGGGCTTTCTTATACTCAAATTGAATTCTATATTTCAAACCTCAAATTAGACTCTTCCATCGGTTAAAGAAAGCCCCACAAGGACTGAGAAAAGCACATTTAAAACATGTTTCTACATACTGCCTTCTACCTCTGATTCAACACAGATAGGGATTTTTCTTATAATATGTATATTCTTGGGTGTAAGGGACTATTGATGCATCCACTTCACCAACTGTCATTCATTACATACTTATAATGCTAAGTCCATATCATACAGTTCTGTAAAAGCAGCAGAAGCCACCCATGGAGTAACAGGAGTGCCTGTGGTTTTGGTTAACTGGTGGTACCATCCATAAATGTCAAAATTCCTTGGGAATCTGAGCTTCAGGTAGACAGCGGGTGTTGGTGCCATAAGTGTACACTTGTCTAACTATGCCACAAAATTCTTTCTAGAGAGTTGGGTTCAAGAGGCAGTATCTTACACATTTGATTTGGAGGATGGTACCTGAAGCTGACCTTGTGTTTTAGAGTATAGACTTACAGCTAGTTTCCCTGGTTTAAAAGCTTGCAGAAGCCTGGCTGGAAAATCATGAGCCTCAACTCTCTTATCTAGAAGTGTACAAAGTCTATGCTAAATGGCTTTAAGTTTCATTAATGCAAGTGTGGACAGTGTGAGCCAACAAGATGGTTCAATGGTTAAAGGCACTTTCTGTCAAGTCTGAAAAACTGAGTTCCATCCCAAGAATTGGCATGGTATTAGGAGAGAACTGACTCCTACAAATTGTCCTCTGATGTCCATATGTGCGCCTCAGCATCCATGTGCCTGAATGCATCACATGTGTGCACTTGCACACACACACTCAGTACACAAACATAAATAAATATGGTAACTAACTAGAAGTGAGTTTATTTAAGCGCAGTAGTTAGGATAGAGTCGTTTTGATTCATGTGGTTACTATAAAAACAAGACCCCGGCTTTCCTGGCATAATAGTCTCCAGCATCTAGAGTGTCTAGCATATGACTGGTGCTTAGCAAGCATTCCTTCAATGAACAAACGAATCTCCAAGTTTCAGAATCATAAAACGCAATCCCATTGACAGTGGCTGGAAGCAGGGATGGCAATGGTATCTTTAAGATCAGCCAGTGTAATAGGCTCAGTGCTGGGGGTTTTACATACGCCATCCTTAATTAATTACAGAGAAGACATCATGCAGTCATGGCGGTGCATGTCTATAGCTTCACCGCTAAGGAGACAGAGGCACAAAGATCACTGCAGGTTTGAGGCAAACCAAGGCTACACAGCAAGACCCTAACTAGAGAGGGAGGAGGGGTTTCAGAGTGCAGGAGAGATGGTTCAAAAATTAAGAGCACTTGCTATTTTTGCAGAAGACCCAATCCACTTTCTAGCACACACTTGGGTAGCTCACAACCACCTGTAACTCTAGTTCCACCAGCTCCAATGCCCTCTCCTGGCCTAGATGGATAACCAAGCACGTGTGGCAAAAATCCATATGTAGATGTAAACACACATACACACAGACAGACACTGGCACAGACATAGGCACATGTACACACACACACACACACACACACACACACACACACACATTGCTTGTTCTTTGACTATTTATGTTTATTGTCTTGCTTGTTCCTTGACTATTTGCATCGATTGTATTGCTAGTTCCTCAACCTAGAACTGACCTTAATACTTGCATGTAATTAAAATGGCATATAAAGGAAAAAGGAGGAGGGGAGATGGGATAGGGGTTCTCTAGGGAGAGGAAACAAGGAAAGAAGATGGCATCTGAAATGTAAATAAATAAAATATCCAATAAAAAAATAAAAACAAGACTTATAAAAAAAACAAGAGAGGAAGCTGAGATCTTAGGACAAGGTGGAAGAATTAAGCTCTCTCACCACTGTGCCAACTTCCTACTTTGCCTCAGATTCTCCCATCAGTTGAAGGACTCAGTCTAGCATAGAAGTACATTCTACCAATGCATAGCTAGGCTGCTAGACACAAGGCTGCTTCTAAGGAAAGCGCCCTGGGAAGACTGGCCAATTCTCACTGGGATGAACAAAGCCCGTACTAAACGGTTTTCAGTCTGCTGAAAACAAGATCTTAAATAAGCCTTCCTTAGGCATAAATCAATAAACCAAGACAGCAGCAATGGGTTAATTTCTCACTCAATGTGCAACTTTGAAAATAGCTCTCTTTGAAAGGTGTCTCCATGGGGATCCATAAGTTTTCTGGGCTCCCGTTCTAGGCAACGACCTACATTTAAATGATTTCTATTTATCCCTGTCTCTCTCATCCTGTCATTAGAATCCAATCTGAGCTGTTCCTACCCAAAAAAGGAGATTCTCATTTACTCAACAAATAGCAATGCCTACCATATTCTGGAAGCCATGAATGAGATCTCCAGGAAGCTCACTACTCCAGCAATGCCAGAGAAACAGAGGGCAGCTTGGTAAGGAGTATTTAGGTCGGACCATGAAAATAGAGTAGGAAGTAGGAAGGGCATAGGAGGTAGGTCAGTCCTTAAAGTGTTTGCTGAGCAAGCTTGAGAATCTGAGTTCCAAAAACCTCAGATTGGGGTGTACTTCTAATTCCAGTGCTGGGAAAGTGGAGGCAGGCAGATCCCTGGGATAACTGCCAAGTCAACCTAGCCTACTTAGCGAACCTTGAACCTCGGGTCCCAGTGAGAGACCCTTTCTCAGAAGACAAGATAGACAACTCCTGGCTTTCGGCTCCTAAAAATAGCACCCAAAGTCGATCTTTGGCCTTCACAGGCACATGTATGCACACACACACACACACACACACACACACACACACACACACTTGTGGACGCTTAGCCATCATAGAAAGCATGTTAGAAGTACAATAAAAAGACAACTTTGCCCAAGAGTTGGCATAGGCACAAGGACACATAATTGGTCTACCTAAATATTAACATTTTCTGGAAGCTTTGTCTCATCAAAGCTGAGAGAGAGAGAGAGAGAGAGAGAGAGAGAGAGAGAGAGAGAGAGAGAGAGAGAGAGAACTTCCCTAAAATAGAGTACCTACAAGTTGCAAACCTATATATAGATATTACTGAAAGAAAAGCTGAGCCTGTCCTCTGGGGCTCCGGTGCCTGCCCTGAATCCTTTATTAGATACAGCAACCTCAGTGGAGGAGGGAGCAACTTGAAGATCTAAGGGAAAAGCCAACACAGACAGCAGCGCCTCAGAGAGATGGCCTTGACCACTGCTGTGGGGGGAGAGAGGAAGGCGATCCCCAATAAAGAGCTGCACTTCTTACACAAAACCCACCTGCACACCCTCCCCCAGCCACCAAGTGCCTACAGAGAGATCTCAGAGCCCAGTATAAAAATAGGCTTCCTCAGAGGAGCTGAAATGAAAGCTTAACAGATAAAGATCTCTGGGCCAGAGCAGTAGCATGTAAGAAACCAAGTTTCTGAGTTCACATGGGACATTTCTGTGCTAAGAGATGTAAACACTGATCTGAGGCTGGGGGGGGGGGAGGGGGGTGGAGCCTGGAGATGGCAAGAAGACTTGTCCCAGGAGAAGAAGCCAGCAGGACAAAACAGAGCAAAGGTCACTGACAGAACAAAGTTCCACCACTTTCCTTAGCAGCCTTTTGGTGCAAAGATATAAAAGTGCACAGGAAAACAGTTTTGGAAGAAGCCAAGGTCAACATTTATCATCTTCCTTCTATAAGGAGAGTATTCCTAGACCATTTTATAGTGAGGTCATCTGGGTGTACAGGCTAGGTGTTCTGTCAAAGTGAAATTTCTTAGTAAGTGCAACAGCAGGGGCTAGAACCCAGGCAGCCATTCTGGCTCACTTCTAAGCTCGGGCCTTTCTTTGAGGCCCAGCGGAAGTATACACACATGGTCTCTAGCAATATGATCCCGTGATGAAGTAGGTCCCACAAAACACACAGGGTAAGGAAGGCCAGGAGGTATGGGAGATCCCCTGTGGCAATATGGGTAGATGTTCTGCCTTCTATCAGATCTGGGAGAAGTCATGCAGGATTCTGCAGGCTTGAGGTGGCAAAGGGTTCACTGAAGTTTGCCACGGGCAAGTTCAATGAAGGCTTGAGATTCCTTTCTTCAAAATGAGTTTCAGTGACGGTGGCTTGTCACAGTGAACACACAGGAGGAGGTCTGCTCTGAAGAATACCACTCTCTCCCCAGTCTTGGTAGAATCAACCTTACACTAGAAGGAACTATTGTGACTGCTAAAGAGGGACTTCATCATTTATGAACCCACTAAGGCTTCTGGACTGTTCATGCATAAAGACCCTGTTTTGTTTTATTTTGTTTTCCAATGACTTCAAGTGCAGCTCTGCATGCAGGTCACACTGTCACCTCGCTGAATGCTAATCACCTTCCAGGGAAGCAATGACTGTGTCGGTCTTGAGGAGGTTATAGCTTACAAACACTTAGAGAGACTCAATGATTGTACCTGAATCTAGAACCTAAATCAAAGCCAAAGGAAATCAGTTGAAGACAAGCTATTGATGATCCCAACACCACAGCAGTAGGTATAACTGCCCTTGAGTCTGCACATGACCTTGGGTACCATCTAAATGACATACTGTGTGTAAAGCATAGACAGCTCCACCAAGAATCTTCATTGATAGCTCTGGGTTCAGTCAAGAGTACACAAGTGGGGCTTAGCCAATTCTGCCTCAGGAGGGCTTTACCCTCTACTACTCTTTAGATCAGGAAAGAGAAGGTTGAATCAGGGGTGGAGCCCAAGCCTACATACTTGGGTGGCTGGAGCAGGAGGATCCTGAATTCCAAAGTAGCATGGCTATATTGCAAAACTCTGAGAGAGAGAGAGAGAGAGAGAGAGAGAGAGAGAGAGAGAGAGAGAGAGAGAGAAGGAGACTGGTGTTTGAATAAGTAAATGAGGAGTCCACCAAAGTAGTCCTTACAGTTAGTTGTTTCAGAGTTTTGTCCACAGGACAAAGGAAGAAAGGGTTGGAAATTAGACAAGGGCTGCCTCCAGGTCAAGCTCTAGATTTCTGTCACATGACAATATCTACATTCCTTTGGCTCACTTCAGAAATGTTTATTTGCCATGGGTCTGACCTTGGGATGTGCCACCCTGATATTCACTGATGCCCGACTAGGTCTCTAAAGTAACCTTTAATCACACAGAACCTGTGAGATACGTCTACAGCGTTTGAGGGCTCATGTGCTCTGGCAGAGGAATGGAGTCTCTGACCACTGAGTTGACTTCCTAGAGAAGCTCATCCACCTTCTGCATTTTCTTGGTGTTAATTCTGAGACCTCGACACTTCTGCTTTCAGAGCCACTGCTTATAAAATGTACATAGGCTGGGATGTAGCTCAGTGGTGGAGTGCCAGCCTATAATGCACAAAGAGGGTTTGTTCTGCTGCAACACACATATGTACACACACACACACACACACACACACACACACAGAGAGAGAGAGAGAGCGAGAGAGAGAGAGAGAGAGAGAGAGAGAGAGAGAGAGAGTGTTAAGTAGGCTGACCTATGATTATATCACAGGAGGTCAGTAAACACTGCCTCTTACTTTTCTAAGTGAACAGATGGTAAAGGGAATATCTTTGGCCAATCTATATTCATCTTTCAAATGAGACCATTCAAAAAACAAAAGAGATATATATGTGAAAACTGAAAACGAGTGAAGAACATTCACGGTAAAGCCATGACAACATAAGGTTGAGAGGTGGCAGCAGCCCAAAGTCATGACAATTATTAAAGACAAAAGCATAAGGACCATGTCCCTGTGTCTAATTTCCAAGGGCTGGAGTATCTGAGCTGGAGAAGGAAAAGGTCGGCATAGCCCACATTCTTAGGAGAGCCTGCTTCTTCACTTTGTTTTAAGTAAAGCCATCTAATCAAAGACCAAGACATTAGCTGCCGAAGTTGCTAGTGTCCACTGACCCCACCCCCATGGGTAAAATATGCAAAAAACCAAACCTTTATAGGCACAGGAAGCCCAGAAGCTTTCTGCATGCTGTATACACAGCTGGATTATAAACACCCATGAAATTATTCCATTTGGCTTAAGTAACAACAGGCTCTTTTCCTTTGCTAAGCCCCAAGTGCTTGCCAAACATTAAGTCTCCAATTAGTTCAAACCATGGAGGAAAAAATAGCTATATAGATATATAGATATACGGAAAGAGAGAGAGACAGAGACAGAGACGAAGGGAGGGAGGGAGGGAAGGAGGGAGGGAGGGAGGGAGAGAGGGAGGGAGGGAGAGAGGGAAGGAGGGAGGGAGGGAGGGAGGGAGGGAGGGAGGGAGGGAGGGAGGGAGGGACATAAAAGTACAATTCACTAGCTCCAGCTCATGGGGGTGGGGGACAATGGATTTCTGTAAACAATAGTGTGAAAATATCACAGTCCACTGAGCTGGATGTCAAAGGAAATAGAAAGCAGAAAGGTCTGCTCCCCAAGGTTTGTGTGATTTACAGAAAGTACCAAAGAAATGTCAACAGGGTGAGGGGTTGAAGGAAGTGGACCAGACTGCCATCAGATGGTCCTAGCCTTGAGACTTTCCTGCCCTCTTTTCCAGTCCAGAATGACCAAGGTCAAGATTTGAGACTCCATGGACTCAGGTGTGTGGAGTCTTTTAAACAATTCCTGGGGCACTATTCCGGGGGGCTTTTGATTTGTGGGTCATTCCAGCAGGGCACAAGGAACACGTAGGTGTTACTGACTAAAGACATTGCCTGTGTCCCTCTAAGAAACTACATTCTTAAAAAGACGTTTTACAAGTGAAGAGAAAGCTGGGCTCAGGCCAGGTTGGCTACATGGAACCCGATGAGCTAACGATGTAACCATGAATGAGGCCCAGATGCCTGTGTCTTGAACAGATGTTTCTTGAGATAACCAGGCGTCCTTGGTTCCTGAACTCACACCAGCAGCTCCTCACCTGGCTTGCCAACTCTTCCCAGGCTGCCATGCTTCTCTCTCCCTTGAAACCTTTCTTGATTACTCAAGACCTAGTGAGAACCGGCAATCCCCACCCCCATACTCTCCCATATCTCACAGGACCCAGGACTCACCTCTAGCTGTTTGACAGGTCTGGGGTCTATCTATTTCTGATGCTCACTTGCAAGCCTGTGAAGCACACCTACTATGTGCATAGGATACAGCTATTGAGGGAGTGAAAGGACTATAAACAAAGTCCTCTAGGTAGTCAGTGTTCTGGTGGCATGAAGCCTTCACAAACCAGTTTTTGTTGACTTCGAAACTGCCACACTAGTTTGCAGCCTCCTTCAGAATTCTTCATAAAAACCACACACACTCAGCTGGTCATAGACTACCCTATCCCCCTGGATTTTGAATGTTTCATGACAGTAGTTCCTTGTTTGCCAAGGGCATTGGGACACCACAATACTCTCTCTTTGTTCTGCTTACCTTAACCCTCACCTGGACAACAGGCATCAGAACAGGTTCCCTGTAGATGAAGATGCAGGCACCCTATCATATCATATTCTCATGCGTGTACATGCGCGCGCGCACACACACACACACACACACTCACACCTGCATGGGCCGAGCCCCACTTACCTCTCTTCATCCTTGAAGATAAATTTCCGTAGCTTGAGGTCACGCAGCACCAGCCCTCCATCGTGGCAGTGGGCCACAGCCGAGGCAATCTGGTAAAACAGTCGGGCTGCCTCCTCCTCCCTCAGCTTCTTGCAAGTGCGGACAAAGGAATGCATGTCTCCATAGCTTCGCTCAAAGAACACATAGGCTTTGGTCTCTCCCAGGAGGATTTCTGTGATTTGGTTGATGTTGCTATGGGCAGACAGGCAGAAGCAGGGGGCTAGGGACTCCTGGTAGCAGCTGATCTCAAACACCTAGGACAGAATTGACAAGATCCCAGTCAGAGGTGCCTCCTATGACCTCAACTGCAGAATGCTGAATCCTCCCACAGGCTCGTGCTTTGACATGGCATAAAGAGTATGAAACTTAGACCCTACACACCAGTTCTGTCTGCTACCAGCTGTGTAGTGTAGTGCAGGAAAAACAAACCAACCAAACAAACAAACAAAAAAACATATCTTGATTCCTCTGAACCTCCAAAGCTTAAATGGCATAACATGGATAAATGAAACTTGATTCAGTGTTGGGGAGAGTCTAGGAAAAATAGAAAACTGCTAATTTTTACTATTCAGTGTGTGTGTGTGTGTGTGTCGTCTGTCTGTCTGTCTGTCTGTTTGTATCTTGTCTGTCTATATCCGTGTGTGTATCTCTGTGTCTGTGTAGAGGTCAGAGGTCAATCTCAGGTATGGCTCTACAGGAAACTATCCACCTTGTTTTTTAAGACAGGGTCTCTAATTGGCCTTGAACCTACCCATTTGGTGTGCCTAGCTGACCAGGGAGCCCTGAAATCTTCCTGTCCTTGTCTTGCCAGAGCTGATATCACAAATATCACACATGGCTTTTTAAATGTGGATGTTGGATATCTAACTCAAGTCTTTATGCTAGTATGGCAAGCACTTTACTGTCTGAGCTATCACCTAAGCCCAAATATTATTTATTACTCTTCCCTATAGTTACTACAGTTACATTATTCATAGAAAAAGTGGATACAAAAAAATACAAATTAAAAAAAAAACTACTTGACCTCAGGAAAAAGACGAGCATCTCTTTACTTTAGGAAAATGTACATGAAGGAACAGTTAATTCATTTACTATCAAGGTATCTCCATCGTCTTCTATGTGTGATGAATTCATTTTACAGATGTGCAAACTGAGGCACAGAAAACAAATTTAAACTCTTGCCCCCAGTGGCGGCTCTAGGATTAGCACAGGGGCCTTCTCCATAGAGAGCCAGACTGGCTTCCCTCTTCCCTCTGCAGATATCTAACTCAATGAATCAATTATGCAATGATTTTCTATGAATCAGAGTTAGCCTGTGAAATGCCACCTCACGGTTGCTTAAAAAGAAAAATGCACCATCAATACCTTCTGAACAGATCTAAGAAACGAACACAACAGAAAGATTGTAAGGGTGGAAAGGAAGCTTTTCATTTACTTCAAAGCCTGTAGTTGCTCAGCTATACCAGCACCTAGGGTTGGAATGGGGTTTCCCTTGCTCAGGAGAATGTGCAAGGGGGAGCTATTTGGAAGTGGTATGGGGTGAATGAAGTGGGGGCAGGGTTCATTTAAAAGCAGGCAGGCTTGATCTAAACGGTTTAACCATCTTCTGAGTAGCAGTGAGTTCGTGTCACTGGGTCCCAATGAGACCCTCATCAGCAGTATTCGGAGTGTGGTAGGAGAGGAGCAGAAAAAAAAATCCTTCCTGCGTGATGCTTATCACTCTGGTTGGGCCACCATTCATCCGAATAGGATAGATAGCATGGATAGCGTGCACAAAGAACCTCCTTCTTTGTATAGTAAACACCCTAACCTAGACATCACAACCTTTTGTGGGTCCTGATCCCACCCAGGAACCTCCGTCTCGCTTCACTTTGCTAACAAGGCCCAGTCTGGAATGCACGTGTTACCCTAGAATCCTTCTGAGGGAATTCCTGGGCCTTCTGTAGCCCATTCAAGGAAACACAGGCTGCAATATAAAATTCCAAGAGTTAAGTAACTGAGCATTAAGGGGAAAAAAAAAAACCTGTGAGTCAAACAGGGACAATAAGCACCTCACGGAGGCTGGTGCTAACTGGGGCTGAGGAAGCAAAGTCAACAGTAAGCCTGTGAATGAGCCATAATGAGGTATCTCAGGAAAGTGGCACAGCTGCTGCCACTACACCCTCGAATTTAAGAATGAATGCTTCAGGCTCCCTGGAGACCACAAATCACACCCTGATACTGTCAAATGATGACCTCAGAGCAGCGACCTCAGTGGCCCGCTCAATTAGGAATCTGAAATGCTTGAGTCAACCTTAGCATATAGGCTACAGGCCACAGAACCGGGGAAGCCTCAGCAATTTCATCTCGGAAAACACACACACACACACACACACACACACACACACACACACACACACAGAGGCTAATGTCAACAAGCTGCATTATGTAACAAGCATGATTTGTTCTGAAGCATCAGGCTGTGGGTTCTGTCGCCATGGCCTACCGTTCTGATTATTTATAATACACTTCCTGTTTCCAGTTGCCTTTCAAAAAAATAAAATAAAATAACCTTTTGCTCAGCATGGCTAGCCTGCTCTCCCACAGCACGGCTGAAAAGCTGAATGAACAGGGAATTAAATGAAAGTAGCAAAACAAATTCATGGCAGCTTCCCAATGTGGCCATACCCTTTGTAGGAGAATGCAAAATGGTGGACAGAAAATGAAAAACTAAAAGAACTGCTTACATTTTCCTAAACAGGAAGAAGCCAAACTTTTATGAGTGGCTATAACAGGCATTTATAGGCTTGGACTGGTATTTAAACCATCACCCTCAAGTGCAAAAATCAAGCCCTGGGCCTGGGTGCCAGCTCCTTTTAAATGTTTAATTGGGAGCTTTGGTTATATAATGTGACAGTTCAGATAAGGCCCTAAGATCAGGCCACATTCATCATGTCTGAAAAGAAAAAAAGAAAAAGTGCCCACTCTGCCAAGATAGTAATTATGTCATTCTGCGCAGTAGCTACAAGAATTTTTGTGAAAACAGCTAAAGACCCCCTAAAGATCCTTCCCTACTTTGGCTAACTAAAGTAGGCACGTGGAGGCAATCATCAGGCTGGGGGATTTTGTTTATGCCCCTGGAAGCTCTTCCCTGCACTCCTTCCCCACTACAAAGACTGTCTGACAGAATACTCTAATGAATCCTCCACAGTAAACACAATCTTTCTACTTCTGTACTTTTTATTGCATGAACATGAAGCTAGGAAACAGGAACCCCATGAGAAGACATCAAAAGGAGGTGGATTCAATGTGGAGGTTTCTGAGTCCTATATGGAGCTAAAGAGCCTACAGTGTATATATTGGGGCAGTTCATAACATCACCCTCATAAAACTCTCCTGGAGAGGGATGCACACAGCTATGCCTGTAGAAGCCACCCACATCTCCTCAGGGAAGAAGGCAGGAGAACAGAAGCTCTGGAGTCGTAAAGGGATGACCTCTGTCAAACAGAACAATGATACCGCACTTAAATCCACTTGCAGCCACACTGTAATTGGTGAAGAGCTGATTCAATCTTGGAAATAACTAAACCAACAGATTAAGTACAGTTTGGGGGCAGGGAGCAAGTCTGAAAATGACACTATAAGGTCAGCCTAGAGTGAAATATGTCTCGAAAGATCAGAAAGGAGAAGGAAGAGAGGCCAGAGACAACCCTAGTTTTAAACAAAGAATGAATAGCAAGATGCTCTTGCAGAATTTGGCCACAGACAGTTTTTACAGAAAATTATCTCCAGCCTTTGGGGGAGAAATATATTAAAATGCTGTTCTGAAGTTGAGCAAAAGGAGGAGGGATGATGATGGTGCATATTTCATAGGAGAATGACAGCTCAGTGGAATTCATTCATTTCAAAGGATGACTGTCCTATTGTGCAGTGTGCAGGGCTCCAATCAGACTCCGAGTTGCCTACTAAATTTAATGCTTTAGCTGGCCATAGTTGCTCTTGATTACAGTAACTTGGAGAAGATGCAAAAACCCCGACACTTAGTCCATGCAAACAGAAATATTTAAAGAGTCTTTGGTTTTCCTCTAAATTCGGAAATAAATAATCTCAGAATTGCCTGAAGATCTTCGCCCACCCGGTTTTTGCAAGGAAGCGCTCCAACTCAGCACGGAATGGAATAAGGTGATTTCACAAAGCAGCCAGTGATTAATTGAGGCAAGTGTAATACAGTATGTGTACCACAGATGTGCACAGTACCCATTTCAAAGACAGCCCGGTCGCACTTCCGCCTCAATAGATAAATAAATAAACAAACAAACGAGAAGAACAAAAAAAATTAAGTGGTAATGTATTCTTGATCTACATCTAGTTCTGGGAAGTCCTGTTCTCCACTACAGTAGGAAACTGACTGTAGTCAAAAATTTTGTTACTATCCTCCCTCGGTCCTCTTGTCTGGTACTTGGTGAGCTCACACAAAGACACACAGACACACAGAGACACAAACCAGTTACTGTTCAGGGTCAAAGACAAAAAGGAAATTGAAGTGCCCTTCTTAGTACTAGCACAGGGGGCTCCAAAGGGCAGTCTCTAAACAGGCAAAGGTGATGTTGTGGGCGCAGGGGGAGCAACAATGGGGGTGTGCAGTCAGGGAGTCTGAAGACGCGATGAAACCTAGACAAAAAAGACCCAAAGGATTCGTTGTTCACCCAAAGGTGCGCAAGGGGCGAATTTTCACTACAACCTTCTTTTCCAGGCTTCAGGCAGAAGAAAGAGCGTTAAAACCCCTTTTCCCTCCGCTAGAGCCTTGGGCTCAGCCAGAGGGGACACTTTTTGTGTCTCTTTTTAAAGGCCACCTTTGGAACAAAGGTTTAACACCTGCAGGCTGCTAAGAACAATGGCTACAAAAGAAACCGAAGGAGCTGCGTCCGAAAACCAACCGGGGATTCCCTAGTCCTTGCAGAGAGGGAAAGGGGATCGACGTAGAGAGAGAAATGCCCCGGCAAGGGGAAGCAGCCCTGTGCACCAGAGCTCTACGAGCCTCCTAGGGCACGCGTGTCCGTGCCCCGGTTCAGATTCGCCGCCCTCCCTCCCCGGATCTCCCCAAAACGCCCCCGCTGCAACCCGCCCCATTGTCTGAAACGGTCTGAAAACTTCGCAACTAGTCGAACGTGGACAGACACACAAATAAACCGGTTTGACGAGGCCACGCATAATGATCCCAAGAATCTTTCGCCCCTGGACTTGAGAGCTTTGCGACCACCCGCACCGTCCCGGCCCCTAGCAAAGGACTCGGGATGATTTAAATTTTATTTTTAAGCAAAAGACAAAACGCAAAAGCAAAGCTGGGCTGGTTACCTTGCACACCAGCTCTTCTCCACTGTGCAGATGCACAGCGCGGAAAACGTGGTCTCCCTCCAGAGGTTCCAACAGTAAGTATTTCCCGATGCAGGAAACGCAATGCGACAAGTTCGGAGTCTCGGGCGGGCTCGGAGAGCCAAGGTTCGGGCTGAAACTCTGGCTGGGCTCAGCGGACCTTATAGACGACAGCTCTTCGAAATCCTGGGTTTTGTTCCGCGATCTCCCATATCTCGCTATTGTGATAGGGGTAGACCTGTGTATGTTCATGAGTGTGGGGATCGCACACCACAAAACAAACAAACAAACCAAAAAAAAAAAAAAAAAAAAAAAAAAAAAAAAAAAACCCGCTGGAGAGATGGATGAGCCGCGGGTGCAGGCGCCTGGGTGCCACCGACTTAAAAGGATCAAGAAGGGAGGGGAGCAGTCTGGGGCTCCGTGGAGGAAGAGTTAGGAGCTAGCCCCCAGATGAGAGCCGCAGGGCTGGTCCCCGGCTGCGAGCCCCGCTCCCGGGGGTGCTCGCTCTGCGGACAACTCAGGTCCTTTTGTTACCCAGAAGCCGCCAGCGCGGTGCAGAACCGCACTCTGGAGCCAGTGGGTCTCTGTTCGCAGCGTGGACCTGGACGAGTGAGCGTGCCTCTGGGGTGCGGAGCTGCAGCGCCCGGCTCCTGAGCGATCCCCAGCTGAGGATCCGCGGACCGGGCGGAGGAGCCCTGCGTGGAGTTTGTGCAGTCTTCGGGGAGCGCGCGGCGCCGGCTCGCCCTCCACGCGTTAGAAACCAAACAAAAAGAAAAAGGAAATAAGCACGGGTCTACCGGCTCACGCCGCGCGGCAGCCAGAATCCGCGCAGCACCCCCCCTTTTTGGTGGAAAGGGTGGGGGGCGTGGAAGGGGGTGCTAGAGAAGGCAGTTACCTAAGTCTTAACTGTAGATGGCGTCTGAGGCTTTTCCAAAAAATCGCAGAGCTCTCAAAAAAAAAAAAAAAAAAAAAAAAAAAAAAAAGACAGAAAAAAAAAAGCAAAATAGCAAAGGAGCATTTAACTTGGGGCGGTCAGCAGTAGCAACAAAAGATTGCAAAAGCTAAGTACAGAGTGCGGAGTAGAGCAGGCACAGGTACCGCGACAAAGCCCAAAGCTGAGCCCGCGCAGTCAGCACTAGCTCTTGCTGTCGCGGCTCACGTCCCAGATCTTCCTCCGATGAAGTAAGAAGTGCGGGCGGTGACCCGGAGGGACCAGCAGCAGGAGCTTCCCGGGTGTCCTGCAGGAGCTGGCAGCAGATGCTTCCAGGACTCTCAACCCGCGGCGTTCCTTTTCCTCTGCACAACTGGGTCTTGAGCCTTGGAACAATTTGCAAACCACTCTTGTCTCCCGATGCCTGGAGACCAAATTGCACGGCGGGGTTTGTTCTGGAGGAAAAATAAAAATCGACGGCTTGTCTTCTTTTCTTATTTTTTTTTTTTTCTTGCCACCCAGAAGTAAGAGAGGACCGTGTATTTAAAAATTAAAGGGGATGGCCACGGCGCCCTAGGCCAATCCCGGCGCTCAGCACGCCCGCATCCCCGGGCGAGGCGGTATTAATAGTTACTTACGTGGCCGGGGATCTCGGAGCGAGCCCGGCTGTGTGTGCGCGTAAGTGTGCGCGCGCGCCTCGCTCGCTCGCGCTCGGTCTCCCCATTCAATGTCACCGACACATTTCCACTGAGCCCCCGCCCTCTTCGCCAGCCCCGCCCCACCCACGCCCCGGCCCCTGTCATTGAGCCCGGAGCCCATCAATCAGCAGCGCCGCTGCCAGTGCGCGCGCGGCTCCCCAGCGCCCGCCGGCGGCCAGGGCTGCTGCCGCCACTCCTGCAGCGCCCTCGCCGGGGGGCGCCGGCCTAGCCCCTGGAAAGCTCGGCCAGGCGAGAGGTAAACAGTGCTTTATATCCTTCCGCAGTCCAAGGGCTCTGGGCTCTCCTGGCCTGCTGCTCGCGCTGCAGAGCCAGGGATGCTGGGCTGTGTATCTACCACCATCGCCACACAACACCGGCAGGCTCAGATCAACTTTGGGACTTCGAATCTCTTCCCTGGGATTTTCTGCAGAAAGCCTCGCATCTTCTGAGTGCCGGGCTCCCCTTTGCTGCGATATTAACCTGAGCAAGCAGCTCCCATCGGTTTTTAAAGAATGAAGGATTCTTGCAGCCGCTCTACTACCCACAGTCTCTAGAATTAGTTTTATTCTTTCTTTCCAGTGCTTCTCATTTCAACAGAAGTCCATTGTGAGCTGGTAGTTGGCAGTCACCACCCCTTTCGCCCCTCCCCCACTTCTCAGTTATAGGATTGGGGGTACTTTCAGCGTCTTTTGACTTCAGGACAAGGCCTTTGGGGGGACTCAAGGACACACACCTTTGCACTCACACCTC
This sequence comes from Arvicanthis niloticus, assembly GCF_011762505.2. NCBI lineage: Eukaryota > Metazoa > Chordata > Mammalia > Rodentia > Muridae > Arvicanthis > Arvicanthis niloticus. The sequence goes on along the minus strand of NC_047668.1, from coordinate 43,889,347 downwards.
CAGCAAATGATGCTGACTCCTAGCCAAGGAACGAACGAGGCTTCTTTAATCCTGCCATCTCAGTAAGTGGGCCAGGAACACATTCAAAACTGGGTTCAACTGAAGGCTGCACTTTAACCCCGGCTTATTCTTAAAGTCCTGGGAAGGTTCTGGGCTATTGGCTTGAGCAGAAGACCAGAGAAAAGTTCAGACCACAGCTTCAGCCTCTTAACTTTACCCAATGAATCCTGGTAAGAGAAGCAATGTAGCAGGGGAAAACAGAAAGAGAAAGAGAAGCAACCAAGGTCTGGGGTGAGGCAGCTGGGAGTACGCTTGAGTTTTTACCCGCATAAGGCACCTCTTTCTGTGAGGGAGGCCACTCTGTAACAATCTTCTGCACTACCACTTTTGAACAAAAATAGAGTACTATTTATAATTATAATTATAATTAACTAGTACAATAATGACTCTAATGATCAGGATCTCCCCAGAGGGGTGTTTCAGAATGGTGAATGGACCTTGTTTGTCCAGCTGGCCATCCTAGAGAACGGATTTTGAGAAGAAACTAAAGTGGCCTACGTCTTCTCACAGATCTCCCATCTTTCTCCCCTCTCATCCGCCTCAAACTCAGTCTTTGATCCCTAAACTGTCCCTTAAGGGGATAACAACTTGAGGATGTCACCATGACTACAGACTAGTGTGCCATGTGGTCTCTGCCCAGTTCAAGAACAGGTCCTAGACAATCTCTACAAAGGATCCATGGAGAAAGGTTCCCTGTGGCCACTACTGGGTGACTATCACCAAACTTTCTCATAAGAAAGCTTGAGAGACCTGTGTTCAGCGTCAGTTTCCAATTTCAGAAGGAAACTGAGTTGGTATGTTTTGTTGTTGTTTATTTTTGGTTTGGTTTGTTTTCTTCTCCAGGTCTCTAGTTTTCATCTGTTAAATAACAGCCCTGCTTACCTCATGTGATCCCTAGAACTGCAGTTGTAGTTCTGGGAAATTTATGAAGAATTATAATAGTGTTTTTCAACCTGTGAGTTGTGACCCTTTTGGGGTGAACCTTTCACAGGGGTCACATATCAGATATTTACAGTATATTCATAACAGAAGCAAAATTACAGTTATGAAGTAGCAGTGAAATAATTTTATGTTTGGGAGTCACCACGACACGAGGAGGTGTACTAAAGGATGGTAGCATTAGGAAGGTTGAGAACCATTTGATGTATTTATAAAAATATAAAGAAAGGGGTGATATGTTCTGTGGCGGTGTGGTGAGGTACAGGAGGAAGGGGATGTCTCAGTGGGCCCATGAAGAGGCATCCCTTCCCCCTAAGGGAACAGCCACACGAGATATAGTAAAGAAAAGAATTTATTCTGGGCATGGGGAGGGGAGTTAAGAGGCAGAGAAAGGTACAGAGAGAGAATAGAGAAGTAGAAGCCTGCCGTGAGCGTGAGCATGTGGTAGGAGGCGGCAAGGGAGCAAGAGCCCAAGAGAGCAAGAAAGTTACAAGAGATCAAGAGAGAGAGGAGGGGGCAAGCAGCCCCTTTTATAGTGGGTCAGACCTACCTGGCTATTACCAGGTAACTGTGGAGTGGAGTATACCTGGCTGTTGCCAGGTAACTGTGGTGTGGGGTTTAGACAGACTGCTAACACCATTGGCATATGAAAAGCTTATCCCTGTGCTGGTGCTGAAGATCCAAGTATAAATAGGACTTGGTGTCCACCATGCAAGAGCTCAGTCTAGCCCAGAGTGGGACTAAGAAACGTGTGTGTGTGTGTGTGTGTGTGTGTGTGTGTGTACAGAGACAGAGAAGCAATGTAGCCATTACAATATGACGGCCCAAGGAAGCATGTACTTTTCCAGGATTCCAGGAAGCTTTCCTGAAAATTTGCTCTCTCACACTTACATGCACTCCTCCTCCTCTTCCTCCTCTTCCTCCTCTTCCTCCTCTTCCTCCTCTTCCTCCTCTTCCTCCTCTTCCTCCTTCTTCTACCTCTTTCTTCTTATTCTTCTTCTTATTCTTCTTCTTCTTCTTCTTCTTCTTCTTCGTCTTCTTCTTCTTCTTCTTCTTCTTCCTCTCTCTCTCTCTCTCTCTCTCTCTCTCTCTCTCTCTCTCTCTCTCTCTCTGTCTCCTTATTCTCTGGAATAAACCCAGAGAAAATATTTATTGAGACCTACTATGTGACACACACTGGATATGGAGAAAATATGGCCATTGAAAATATAGATTTTTCTTTCGTTTTGGACATTGAAACAGTCTTGTGAGTCATAAAAGAATATACATAAGAGATTATTGTTGGCCGTGTAGGCAGAGAATATATGAAAGAAAAGGAGTAGGAGGATCCAGCTTTCTAATAATTTGAATGCTCAATGTCATCAGGCCAGGTAAGCCGGTTACAATTACACTGGGAGTGGCTGGCCATATTGCAACCGAAGACTACAGTGTTCTAGTAGAGAAATAGATTCCACTCTAAGCTGACTTTCGATCAGGAAGTGTATTGAGGTATTAGGAAGACCATACTGGTGCTCATTATGGAGTTAATCAGAAGGCATCAAAGAGAAGAGAAAGCATTGTAGCCCTAACAAGGTGGTTCTCAACCTGTGAGTCATAACCCCTTGGAGGTCTTGTGTCAGACAGCTTGCATATCAGATATTTGCCTACAGTGCATAACAATAACACAGTTACAGTTATGAAGTAGCAACACAGATAATTTTATGGCTGGGTCACCACAACATGAGGAACCATATTAAAGGGTCACAGCACCAGGAAGGTTGAGAACCACTGCTTAACAGATCAAGCATAGCCTAAGTTTATACAGATGTCTGATGGGTCCTGCCCCTCACTGACAGTGAATCCATCACTTCTCAGGGAGAGAAGTGGCAGCTGTTCTGTTCCTTTGTAAAGCCAAATCTTTGTGTTTGTAATAAAATTATTATAGTGCAGGATAAACTTGACCATTCTTAGCATAGACCTGAACCTTCCCTCTACATGCTGATTCATAGAAACGTGAGTGGGAAACTCCAGGTACCCAATTTCTAGCCACAAGATCTTAGATGATTTTAAGACACTTTAATCTCAGTGTGAGACTATGATCTGAATTTTGCCAACACATGAAACCTATGAATGGTACATATACCAACCAAGGGACACAACATCCTATGCACAATAGAAATCAGTTCCTGTTATTATTAACACTACTTGTTACATTGGCAAGATGCAGCCATGGAAAACAACTAAACATACAACAATTAGGGAAAATGCTAAGTAAAATGTTTAAAGTATCAATTATCAATAAGACATGAGAGTTATTAAGTATAATTACAGAAGTAGGTAAATATAGTTTATAACAACAGTGAGATACTGTGTAGCTATTAAAACAAGGATGATACACATAGAACGATAGAACTTTTTCTCTGGTCATGTTGAAATAATTCCATCAAATGCTGTCACCATCCCAGGTTGTAGACTCCATGCTATCAGGAACATCCTCTTATCCTGAAATGCGTTTACTTCTTCCTTCTCTTCATAGCTCATTAGTTAATTTATTCAACAAATGGGTAGTGGCTGCCAACAGTGTGTGACACTCTAAGCAAGCTCTGTGTTCAATAAATAAATAAGTGTATTTTGGAAAAGTACTTATTTGAATGCTACATCAATGTGACCATAGCTGTTCTCTAGAGGAACAGTGTGTGTGTGTGCGTGTACGTGTGTGTGTACGTGTGTGTGTGTGTGTGTGTGTGTCTGTGTGTGCGCACATGCGTGTTATTAGGCTGCTACCAAAGGCATGGCCCATATTTAAGGTGGATCATCCCACCTCAAGAGATCTGGATTTAGCATTGGTCTCCTCACTTCAAATGATTTAGTTAAGAAACAGCCCTCCCAGGTAAGTGTACCCAGCCACTTGACTTAGTTAATTCTACTGTAGTCAAGAATAGCCATCATGATAGGTGATAACAGTTCTCTCTTAATTCTTACATGACAAGCCTAAGCCCATAAGCTTGCAAGAAATTTCAAGAATGAGCTGTAAAAAATATCAGGTCATGCTGTGTGTAGATCTCAGCCTGCCCCAAACCAAAACATTTTATTCCCATTGAGATGTCTCTGAATGGCTTCTCTGGGGTTATGTAAAATGTAGTTATCTCAGTCCAGTCTGTTGCTATAACAAAATAACACACTTGCTCATTCACAAATAACACTTCTTATAGGGCCTGAGACTGAGAAGCCTGACCTAAGCACTGGAAGCCTTGGCATCTCATCAGGACTTGCATCCTGGTTACATACAGTGTCTTCATCTAGGGTCCATATGTGATGGAAAAAGGGAGGCAGGAGGATGAAACCTCCTATAGAAAGATGCTAATCCCATTCATGACTTCCCCAAAGTCCTACTTCCTGTTGCTGTAGCATCAGATTAGTGTTTCACATGTAAATGTAGGGGAACACAGACCCCCAACTCTACAGCAGCACACCTCCACCATACCTGGTGCACTGGATGCCCTGCACTCTGGGCTGGAACTGGGAAGCTCTGGGATCACATGGTGCTCACTTCAGTTGCATACTCTGCTTTCAGCACACCAGGGTCTTCCCTCTTTGCTTGGCTTGGGTCACACCTCTTTCATACTCGGTGTGTCCTTCTTTCTACAGAGTGTTTTTCAAGACATTTCCCCCACCACCAACTCCCTGGACTCACACAGTTTGGAGGTCATTTTCCCCAGTTCTCTTCTTTGCCCTTGACTTCATATTCCCTTGTTGCCTCTGGAAATGATTTCTGCCATGAAGGGGAAGGGGCTGGGGAAGAAGACACCTTTCTCTGTAACTCCAGAGCAGCCACAGGAGAGACATTCAGCAAGGTTCACAGAGGAGCTGTGTTTACACACAGTGGAGAGATTGAGATGCATTTGGCAAGGTGATGAGGCCTAGGACATACTTCTAGGTTCTGGCACATATCAATTCTATTAGCTCCGTGTAAATTGTTCCATTACATAGGAAATCTCTAGCACTCACTTCAGTACTTGTAAATCTTTAATCATACTTTTAGAGTTCTAAACTAGCCCTGTCTTTCTCCTTGGCTCTTATAGAAAACTTCAAATTATTGGCCCACTTTATAGATGAGAGCATTAAGACCCAGAGAGATTAATTTATTCTATGATAGCTCATTTCTCAGTGGCTTTAGAGGTGTCTTTGTGTGTGTGTGTGTGTGTGTGTGTGTGTGTGTGTGTGTGTGTGTGTGTTTGTGTGTGTGTGTTCTGAGCAAGGAAATAAGTTTGTTCTGAAACTATGTTTTCTTCACTACACCACACTGCATGTCATCATACATTCTAGAGTTGAGTAAGCCTTAGTTTATTTAAATGGGCCAGTTAAAATCTTCCCACAAGTGAGAAAGGTGATTTCCTTTCTCACTGTATTTTTTTTTAAGATATGCTTCATATTCTGGGAAGCCACTTCTTATTTACAAGGTGATTCCTAGTATGACTGTTAAAAGGTGAGTTTCTGATTAAATATTTGATGTACCAAGGGTAACTGGAAGATGTTTTCTTTTCCCGTTTTCCCATTGGATAAACGATCTACTAGGAAAGTCCAATGTATAATACAGAAAAGAAAAGAAAACAATAAAGAAAAAGGACTTACAGAACTGTTTTTCTGATTTGCCTCCTCCCCACCCACTCCCACATTGCCTTTGTAGCTTCTTCTATTATGGGAGGAATAATTGTTCTGTGTCCAGTACAGAGATGAATAGAGTTAGAGGCTGGTAAACTCACTGTGTGATTGTTTTCTGTATATTGTAAACTGCCTACTGTCCATTTGAACATCAGTGAGCAGATAGTAGGGAAAAGCAAAAACATGCAAAAAGGACCTCTTAAAGAACTACTGAAAGTTACAGACTAGCTGCAGAGTTAGGTTTCTGGCCAAGGAGTCAATTTGCAGGGTGTTCTGGTAAACCTACCATGTGCTTCCAAGCTTGGCTCCAAAACAGACCTTTCTAGGTGGGGCAGCAGCTCCAGGGCCAGAACATCCATATTTCAAAAAACCACTTGGAATTGCTTGACCTTCTCCTTAGATGGAACAAAGTAATAATACTACACTTACAAAGGGGAGAGGGGAAATGAAATGGTGATTAAGGATCCTTTTCAGATTTTATAATGCAGTCTTCAACACAGTCAAAATAGCCATAGTAGACCAATGTGAACAAGGATGAATTGAGTTTCCATGTAATTCCTGCTTCAGGCAATTAGCAAGTTGTCTTTAGATTTGGCTTTGGTTAAGATCTTAGACTAAGGTGAATAGGAATTGATGTGTGTACCAGACTTGCCAATCCATAAGAGAATTGCGTATTTTGTCTTATTTAATCGGCACAATAATATCCCAAAGGGGGTTTTATTACCAGCGCCATATGAGACACTGAATGTGAAAGGAAGATCCAGTCAACCCACTGGCACATCCCGTGATGAGTCCTCTGTGCAAGTGTCCTAGCTGCCATTCCTTCTTCCATATCCTTTCTCTTTCTCCTCCTCCTCATCTTCTTCCTTCTCCTCTTCTCCATCCACTTCTCCTCACTTTCATCTTGTATCCAAACACAGTTCCAACTTTATAATAATTTTTGCATCTTGCATTGGACACTCTGCATGGTATTTCATCTGAATAGTGTAATGGTTGTAAAACCAAGAAAGCATCTGAAGAAAAACCTTTACCTGTAATACTTTTCAACTTCTGAGTGGGCCCAAACCCTGGATCCCCAGATGGCCATGAGTTTAGCAAAATTAGTATGGAATCTGACTTCCTTATAAAACAGCCTATTCAGGAAGCCATGTGTGAATAAGGATGACCCTCATAGGCTCATACATTTAAATGTTAAGTCACCAGGGAGTGGAAGTCTTTAATAGGATTAGAAAGATTAGAAGTTATGGCCTTGTTGGAGAAGGTATATGACTGGGGGTGGGCTTTGAGGTTTTCAAAAGTCCACCCCCAGCCCAGTGTTTCTCTCTTTCAATCTCTTGGCCAATGGTTCTGCACGTGGCTCTCAGCTACTGCTTTTGCACCAAACATGATGATAATGGACTAAGCCTCTGAAACTCTAAGCAAGCCCTCAATTTAATGCTTTCTTTCATAAGAGTTGCCTTGGTCATGGTGTCTGTTCACAGCAGTGGAACAATGACTAAGACACATGGAAGGAATCGTTAATACAGTTGACCCCTGCTTGCACTCAAATATGCAAATATGAACTCATGCTTTGTGGCTAATAAAATGTAAATAAAAAACTGATTTCATAATGTTGGCTTTGTTCCAGTGAGGCAATTAAAACATATATCTAAGTATAATTGTTATGCTTGGGACAGCATGAAATTTTATATCATTCAATAAAAGAGCATGCTAACAAATATGACTTCTAAGTAAGTTAAACTCCAGGAAGTAAACAGCCCTCTGAATGATACAGTTACTCAGCAATTCTAGAGCTTAATCCATGACAGATTTGGGAAAAACAGTGCTAAAAAGAAGTTGAATTCGAAAATCAACTAGTCCTTGTTCAAGAAGCATCACTGAGTTGACTAGTTAGAAACTTGGCAACCTTAAGAAAATAATGAAATACCTTCAAGCTTTAGTTTGAACTTGTTCTAAATGGTGAATAATACTGCTGTTTATGGGAGCATTGTAAGCAATAGAAAACATAGAGAAAACCCTCCCCGGGTTTAGCTACTGGGAGGAAGTGAGCATTGGCTACTACTATCATTCCAACCAGGACTAATAATTTGGAATAAATTTTGCTCCGTCTTTCCCAGCCCCCATTGTTCTCTGTGCTGCTTCTGCCTTTTTTTTTTCTCCATGCTAGACAAGGAAGTTCAAAGTTACATGATGCTCTGAATCCTCTCTCACTGCTCTTAGTCCAGTGTGGAAAAACATGTGGATCAAGAGACAGAGGGGGGCTCCTAGGATTCCTGTCCAAGGAATGGGGCTTGTCTTCCCCTCTCAGTGAGGTCAAATTCTGGAGCTGCTGACAGAGTTCTCTTCACAAATTTCCTCAAAATTGCTTCAGGGAAATGGGCAAAGCACAGGTTAAACCAGCAAATTAAACAATGCAATAATCCCACCATAGAAATCTTTTGTTTAGATCATCTGCCCACCTTCCAGGCTCCCTGACAAGTTTTTGTTTGTTTGTTTTTTGTTTTTGTTTCTGAGAAAACAAAAAGTGTCACCATGATGCTGAATTAGACTCAAGTCTCCAGTGACTAGGCAACTAATCTACATCTGGAAGATGCTCTGCACACAGCCTGTGTGAACAGAGAGGAGGAACATTTTAGAATCAGGGAGATTCAAAAGAATCCTAGCTAGATTTAAGTGAGGGAACCAGGACCCAGTGTGGGTATGGAAAGCCAGCCACCCTTGAGAACAAACACTCAAAGCGATCTCTCGAACAATAATTAATCAAGAACCTTAAGATTTTAATACAATTCTTGAAATTTGTATTTTCAATATAATTTTCAAATAAAAATTAATGCAAGAAGATCCATGGTAATAGACATTTAGATTTTTAAAAAGGTTCCCTCTGCATTAGGCTTTCCATGGCTACCCTAGCTTCATTTTTTTCTTTCTCTAGGAATAGGAGAAAAATTGAAAAAATGAACTCAGTTCTACATTTGACTATTGATAAGTGCGTCACAAACACTAGCTCACATCTCATACTAATTGGGATGTATTGAGAGAAGGAAGCACATTTTATTCAGAAGAAAAATGACACCAATAAGAACTAGTTGTTTCAGTTAGCTAGTAGAGATGAGAGGGAGTTTGTGGTTGTTAGTTTTATTCGTCAACTTTACACAATTTAGAAGCATACGATACGAGATTCTATCTGTCTGGCCATTAGGACTATCTGTTGGGATTGTCATGGTCTTAATACGGTGGCAAATGTGCTGGGGACCTAGGTGAAAGGATAAAAGGACATGGAACAAGGACTGTTTTGTTGTTTTTTTGTTGTTTTTTTTTTTTTCTCCTCTGATTTTAGATCATCCATCCTGCCACTATTGATTCCTTCACTGATACTGGAAGGAGCTTCTTTGGGCTTTCAATATGGATGTAAGACCAGCAGGTCTGTTGGAATCCTCAAGGCTTCCAGTGTCAGATGAGGACTGCTAAGAGATCCATGGACCAAACAACTACAAGAAATTCTCAGCCTCTCCAGTATGAGACAGTCATTGTTGAACTAGACTGTGGCCTGTAACCTAAACATTAAATTCTCTTTATATATTTATACATACATACATACACACACACACACACACACACACACACACACACATATACACACACAAACACAAATACACACACATTAATTATTATCTAATATATATTATGTTCCTCTAGAAAATGCAGGAGCCCAGCATCACATCAATCAACATCTTGTCAGCACTGACTGAGAGTCTGGTCAGTCAACATCTGGTCAGTCATCTCAAGAGCTCAAGATGCCAAAATATACAGACTGGGTAGCTTAACTAAGGAATTGTTCACTGTTCTGAAGAAATAGACAGATGTGATTGATAGTCAACCTTGCTTGTCACCAAGGATTTAGAATCACCTGAGTTTGGGTGGGGAACTTCTAGGTGTGTCCATGAGGATATTCCCTGGAAGTGTCACTAAGAAGGGAAGACCAACCTGACTAGTACCTTCCCTGTGGGCTATGGTCTCAGACTGAATTAACAGAAGAAAGCAAGATGAGCATCTCTGTTCTTCTTAGTTTCCTATTTGCTGGCCTTAGCTCCCTGACTCCAAGTATACTCATGTGGTGGCTATTTGTAGTTGTCAACTTGACTACATCTAGAATTAACTAGAGCCTAGGGGCTGGGTACACCCATGGGGGATTTTTTTTTTTTTTGTAAGTAAATCATTTGAAGTGGAAAGACCCACTTCTATGAGGTGGTAAGATTCTCCTTTAATCTGGACCATACCTTCTGCTGGCAGCCTATATAAAGGACATGGAAGGAAGAAGCTCAGTCTCTCTTTGCCTGCTCACTGTCACTCTCTTGCTAGAGTGGCATTAAAACCTACTTCAGGATTCTGGTGTACACTGAAGACTATCTAAACAACTACTAGATGTTTGGACCTTATATTGATAGACAGCCATTGATGGACTAGCTGGACCACAGCCTGTAAGTCATTCTAATAAATCTCCTTTGTACATATTCTGTAAGTTCTATTCTTCTAGAGAACCCTAACTAATCCAACTCACAATGGAGGTTAGAATTTCATACTGTGATTTTGTGGAGGAGAAAATCACTGCATTGCTATACTTTGTGACCCTTTTTATAAAGGACTTCACAGAGAATGGCTATGCCTTTGTGCATAAGATTTATCACAGAGGCACACCAATTTGTATAAAGAAACCTTACCATAAACAGTAGAAACTATAGTTATTAAACAGTTAAGGAAGGAGGTGTGCCAAATTACGTAGTAAAATCTCTCACACTAGGATAGGATAGGATAGGATAGGATAGGATAGGATAGTGAAGACCCCCTCTCTGGGGAGACCCTCACTCAAATCTTGGGAAGTCACAGCCACCCAAAAATTCGCAAGACACCGAATCTGGATGCAAACAGCAGAGGCTTTTTTCAGGAGAATTAGCCAACTAATGGTCAATTCGTTTGCTCATGCAGGAGCTGAATTGACAAAGACCGGTTGGCTGAGGGGCTTTTTAAAGGGTTTGGAAAACCACAAGCCAGGGGAGTGAGGAGGGGGTGAGGGGTTGCTAAAGAAACATAAACATAAAAATATCGAAAAATTCCAGAGGAGCCCAACCTAAGTGAGTCAGGGTCATGTAGAAAACACTCTGTATACTCATTCTTCTCAAAAATGTGGTCTTGCCATGTCACTGTGGCCTTGCCCTGTCACTTGCTCAACTATTTCTCAGTTGCTCTGGACACAGCCCTGTCCTGTCATCGTGGTCACTAGTTTCTCAGCACCACCTAGATGACTTGCATTCTTCTCTTCCCTTTTGGTTAGCTGGTTCCTGAGTCAGGCCAGTCTACATTTTTAGCTTGCTTCTCAGAAATTTTTCCATGCCCTTTAAAGTGAGACCTAAAGAAAAGCCTATATACATTTTATAAAATTATTTTTATAATTTTTCACTTTGCAATAGGATAGGACAGGACAGGACAGGACAGGACAGGACAGGACAGGACAGGACAGGATACACTCTATTCTATGAAAGCCAGCAAGAGAGAGTTTTTTGAAAAGGAAAAGTGTCTAAGTTGATGGAGTTGAGGTAAGGGAAGCATTTGATTTAGCCTTGAAATCCAGGTAGAATATTAGCAGGCCAAGAAAAGATATTTCTAGCTAGGCATTGCCCCATGCCTGTGATATCAGTACTCCAGAGACTGGAATGGAAACATTCCAAATTCAAGGCCAGCCTGAGCTACACAGTGAATTTAAAAAGGCCAAGTTTAACCAAAGAATGAGACTCTGCCTCAAGGTATAGGGGCCTAAAAGAAGGTGAGGCTGAAGATACAAATCATTGGTAGAGCGATTAGCATCTGTGAGGCCCTGAATTTAATCCCCAGCACTCTGGTTGCGAATTTTCCTAGAAGAAGTCTGCCGTCTACTCTAGAAGGTAAATAGGCACAGGCCTTCTAGAGTGAGAAGCAGCAGTCAGGTTTGCTGAAGGTCAAGGTAGAAACTTCAGGGAAGAATAGCAAGGCAATGAATGGCCTTGTTCATGGGGACAAGTGAAATTGAACTAACCACTAAGAATTTATTCTTTTCAGCCAGATTCCTCCCTGTACCCTGGTGAGGTCAGAAATCACACAATGTAGTAAGTACTGACTGACTTATAGAATCTTATTTGTCTTTGTACATGCCTCCATTAGCGATCTCATTGATAGATGGCAAAAGACCTACCCAAACCTAGTGACAGGATGTAACAGATTTATTGTGTGGGTTGGGAATGGAGGTGTGGCTTAGCTTCTCTGTGTGATGCTCTCAGGACCACTCACCAAGGGTATAATCAAGGTGTAGAGCTGGCCTATGGTCTCATCTGAAGGCAACAAAGGAAAGGATCTATTTCTACATTTTCTTACATAACTGTGTAAGGTTTTTGATTTTGTGTAACTTAAAGGTTGAACTGAGGGTCTCATTTCTTCCCTGGATGATGGAGGCCACCTTCTGTTTCTAGCCACATGGCCTTTGTCCATATGGTAGCCCTCATGACAATAAGCTTTCTTATAATATGTTAGGACAGTCAGAGAGGCCATGCCTGAAGATAGTCACAACTTCTAATCTCAGACTCAGCATGCCAGTCATTATGAGCTCGCTGCCAAGGCCATACTGTAGCTGGATGTTCACTGCTTTGTGGGTTCTTCTACCACCCTTCTCCATCCTTTCCAACCCCTAACACTAGATAAAAGTAAAAAAGAAGATGGAGAGAAAAGAAAAAAGATCCCTAAAAATAGTCAGGGGTCTGAAAACAGACAGTGTTAGTCACAATGTTATTATGATTACTTTCTCCTAGTTATGGGCATCAAGCTCCATGGGGCAAGTTTGATTTTGATCTTTGTTGTCTGGATATCTAATTATTTCTTCTTCTTCTTCCTCCTCCTCCTCCTCCTCCTCCTCCTCCTCTTCTTCTTCTTCTTCTTCTTCTTCTTCTTCTTCTTCTTCTTCTTCTTCTTCCCCCTCTTCTTCTTCCTCCTATTCTTCTTCCTCTTCCTCCTTCTCCTCCTCCTCCTCCTCCTCCTCCTCCTCCTCCTCTTCTTCTTCTTCTTCTTCTTCTTCTTCTTCTTCTTCTTCTTCTTCTTCTTCTTCCCCCTCTTCTTCTTCCTCCTATTCTTCTTCCTCTTCCTCCTTCTCCTCCTCCTCCTCCTCCTCCTCCTCCTCCTCCTCCTCCTCCTCCTCCTCCTCCTCCTCCTCCTCCTCCTCCTCTTCTTCTTCTTCTTCTTCTTCTTCTTCTTCTTCTTCTTCTTCTTCTTCCCCCTCTTCTTCCTCCTACTCTTCTTCCTCTTCCTCCTCCTCTGCCTCCTCCTCCTTCTTCATTTTTCTTTTTTGCACAACTACTTAGCAAACCACAACCAACAGCAAGTAACAACAACCAATCAACAACTGACCCCACCTCTCAGGGTCCTAGCATTTATATACCCTCTGATAAGTCCCAAGAATTTCAGATATTACACCATCCCAGAAACTATTTGCAGCTGGTAAAATCATGTCCAAACAGAGCATGTGACAAATCATAGTCAGCTTCTCTGGACAGTCCAAAGCAGCCACATATCCCATACCTAAGATTAAAACAGAAACACAATCTTATAATATCTCTGTGTTTTTCAAAAAAAAAAAAAAAAAAAACCAACCAACCAAACAAAAAACCCCCAAAAAACAAAACTCTAAACCCAACAATAATCCACAGGGCCATAAGTACCAGAAAGCTGGGCTCATTGAAAACCATTTCAGAAGTCAATGACTTTGGTATTCTCTAGAGCCACATAAAAAACCAAAACTCTAAACCCAACAATAATCCACAAGGTCATAAGTACCAGAAGGCTGGGCTCATTAAAAACCATTTCAGAAGTCAATGACTTTGGTATTCTCTAGAGCCACATATTGGAATATGAAAAGACTAAAAACTCTTGACCTGACCTATCTCAAGAGTGTTGGGATCCTCCAAGGGCCCTATTTTTCTGACATGGTGGATCCATGGCTGGGTGCAAGGTTGTCTGTGCCTTGTCACCTTGATCTACTGCTGCATATTAACCAGTGCACTAGGATCTAAGACTAGACAGATTGAGCTAATATAGAGATAAGGAGGGTCTTGAAACCTAGGCCTTACCTTTCCCTCCATATTTTCCATGCTTAGTGTGAATACATGGTAGACAGACAGCATCCTTATTTTTTAGCTTTGTAAGTGGTATGCTTCTAGAAGGCTGGTGCCCAGTGAGTGTCTGCTCTGGGCAGCCAGCACTTTGTACTGGAGCAGAAAGTACTGGGTCACTGAACACACAGGTGTGTTGGCCCATCTGTGACCACAAAACGTCTCAGTCTGTTCCAGAGCCAAAAGAGGCTGCCTTTGCCAGACAGTTTTCAAATGCTTGTAGGATATTTCTAAATGATTACTTTTTTTTTAAGTCCACATTTTATAGCTGAAATGATTCCATTGTGTTCTGAAACTCTTTAATTGAATGTTCTCTTTGTCAACCCAATAAACTGCTGGTTTTGCAATAAGATTCCCCTGGCACCATTCCTGGGAGGTTCAGTGTGAGAAATCCATTCTTAGGACAACAAATATACTAGCAAGCTCTTGTTACTTAGGTGACTTCTGTCTATTGGTCACCTTTTATGTGCCAGGTACAGGAGAGTAGATCCTACAAAACTCAAGGCAATGTAGCAAAGCTGGTGTGTGTGTGTGTGTGTGTGTGTGTGTGTGTGTGTGTGTGTGTGTAGAGAGGGGGGAGGAGAGAGGAAGAGAGAGAGTAGTTTCTTCATCTGAGATACTTAGCTTTTTTTCTTTCTAGCATATTCTTCCTTGAAGAAAGAATTAAAAAATAATAATTTTTAATAATTAATAATAATTAATTAATAATAATTTAATTAATAAATAATTAAATAATAATTAAAAAATAATAATGCAGGAAGTGACACAAAGTAGAGACAGTACTGTGACAAGTTAAAGGTGGAAAGGCAGCCACACACTTGAAGCCACTGGAGCCAAAAGGTTTAAAATGAAGTCTGGGATCTTAAAAGGGAGGTCTGACCACTCTTGAATCTGGCTTTTGTGAAACTGCTTAGATTAATAGAAAAACAGTGCAAAAGAAATATGATTGACAACATTTTATCAGCGGTCCAGAGGGCCTTTTGGAAAGCTGAATGTGATATTGCTTGTTCAACCAATGATCCTGATGGAGGGACTCCAGGGAAGGGTCAGAGTGTTCCAGGATAGCCCAGTGTTCTAGCCAACTGTGACAAGACTCTAGGTGTGTGAACAAAGCCATTTCACTCCTTCCAGACAAGGTTTCAATCCACCAAATACCTCAGTGATGTTATCTGCCCCATGACATCAGAAGATGAAGGAATAGACAAGGTTACTACTTAGCAAAGATAACTGGGGTATCAATAATACAATGTCAATAATCAAGGTTCTCTAGAACAGAGATGCTAGAATGAACAAGTATCTTCACAGGAGATTTGTTAGGTCATTGACGTACATGAAATGGTCCAGGTAGTTCAACAATAGTTGACTGATGCTGGAGGCATCACCATCATCATCATGTAACTGTTTGGTCAATGAAGCTGGGTATCTCAGCAATCCTAATCTGGCACTGGAGACTTGGAAGATTCCAAGAGAACTGCTGGTCTTCAGTCTACAGTGGAAGCCAGAAGCTAGGATCTAAAATGGGTGAAAACAAAGTGGCATCAGTAGCTGGCTAGATTATGCTGCTCGAAAAAGTGAGCACACCAGGAAAAAAAAAAAAAGGCTAAATTTCCTTTTTCCATGTCTTCGTATGGGGCTGGCACTGCTGCATTTAAGGTGAGTCTCCTGATTTCAAGTCCCCTGATCAAGAAAGCTTCCATGGCAGCCACTCAGCGACTTGTGCTTTAGTTGACACTTAAAAACTAACATCACATCTTCTTACACACAGTTCCTCCAAGAAGGGTTATGCAGAAGAGATTTTAAATCTTATAGTGGTCTATGATAAGATGATCAAACACAGGCTAACATTCCCAGCACCTTTAGATGATGATTCTCTCATTATAGAAGGTGAAACTGTCTTTTTCACAAATCAGGCTCTCCCTTTCGATGAGGGTCATTTTTATCTCTTCTCTGCTCTGTGTGGCAGTGGACTACCATGTGGACACTGAGACCATCAACTCTAATGCCTCACTGGGTTAAAATTCACCCAGTCCTTAGGAGTACTGTGAGTCACAGCTCCTTCTCACTGACATCAGTCTTCATGGTGTCTGGGATAGTGTTCACTGAGCTCACGGCACTCAGTCACCTGTAAAGAAGTATGTTACATGATTCTCAAGTCCCTTCCATCTCAGGCACTCAGGTTCTTTTTAATTAATGAGCATTGTAGGCTAGCTATTCCCTCTCTCTCCCCAAGAATGAAAACAGTGGCTTCTTTTTTCTAGGTTCAAATGCTGAGAAATCCAGACAAAGTACAGTGGTTTTCTTCCCTGCCAGTTCTAATAAGCTCAATTTTTCACAGCTAGCAATTTTCCCACTGAAATGGCTACAGTGGTTTTCAAAGGAGTGGGGTGAGATGAATTGCTACCGCTACAGAGTAGAATTCTTTAAAACCTTCCTTGATTTTCATAAAATAATGCTTAGTTTAGTAATGCTATCCCATATTCCTTGATTGCTATAAACATGGCCTATTTTCTGCCACTCTATGTCACTACATTATATTCTCCAGTAAGAAAGGGTCATGTTCCTAACTGGAATAAGTAACATTTTTTTCTTTTCAAATATTTTTGATCACTCACACTTCATTTTGGGTATCTTCAGGGACTCTCCTGTAGAGCTATCCTACGTGAGATTGTCTACTCAGCATATGGCTGTACCAGAGTCATACCACATTTTATTGCAACGATCTCAGTGACTTTCAGTTGTCAACTTGTATATACTGAGTGGGATGATAACATTGTGTGTGTGTGTGTGTGTGTGTGTGTGTGTGTGTGTCCCAGACAGTCCCTACATCTTCTACATAAAGGATTTAGCCTGCAACATTATGCTTTAAAAAGAATTTCATTATCTCTGTTGAATGGCAAAACTGAGGCTTCAAGAGGAAAGTGGTCACCCAGTCCTCACAGGACACCTTCTTCTGCTGCAACAGAGACTTGATAACGTTCTTGTCCAGATCCTGGGCTTCTCTCTAGTGGGAAGGAGAGAGCTTCAACACTCCTCTCCTTGTGCCTACACATTCTTTGTTTTCAGAATCAGGGAAATGCCCCAGGATTCCTTGCTCTGTTACCCTGGGAGACTATTGCTCAACCCTAGCAGCTGCTCTGAAGGAAAAGAAAATGCAGACATTCTGAATGTATCATATGTACAGCGCAATGCTGAACTGAGGATTGCTAATGAGTAACGTATGAACAGTGCAGTGCTGCACTGAAGCTTGCTAATGAGTAAGAACTCTTATTGTGCAGTCTACTTCCAGTGAAGTCTAGTTTTTAATTATCAGTGGGCGTAGCAGGAAGTACTACTGTTTTTTTTTTTTTAAGTAAAACATATATATTACTAATACTGTTGCTATATAAAACAATATTTGGCCAAGATGGTTAAGATATGATTCATTCCTTGTTCACCAAGTTGCTAAATATTGTGTAGTGAGTGGAGTCACCATATGGCATAACTGAGTTTCCTTGGGAGGCTGGGTACAATATTGTGTCGGGTATAGAATTTAGAATCGCACATGTCTGTGGTGGAATGAATGTGGATGAGACAGCCGACTGCTAATTTCATTAAACCCTCATGTAGACTAAGATGCACATGGCAAATGGATATCGTGTCACCCTGCATGCATCTCTGAGGTTGATTTCTCTCAGAAACTGATGGAGAGTGGGCAGTACCACTCATCTAGCCACAGATGCAATCTTTGAAGAAAAAAACGTGTGTGGGCAAGCACAGTGCCAGCTGGGAAAGTCTAAATGACTGAAGCCTGTGACTCAGATATCTTAACTTCCCTTAAAATTAATGAAGCTCTGTGGAATGACTCAGTTCATTCATGTCCTCAGCTTGCAGGCTCCAAAGCTTGCAAAAATGCCTGTGGTTCAAAGCTCAGGAGAACAGATTCTACAGAGGGAAGAACATCCACAATAGGAGAAGAGGCACTTTCTGTAGTGCATGTACTAGCATCCTGGCTGGAGACTAAAGTGAGCTGGTCCCCAGTCTTCTCAGAAGAGGCATGCTGAATCCTCCCTGAGTCCAACTTTTGATCCTTGTAAAATACAAAAGAGACAGACCTTGGGTATCTAAGGTTTGACAGTGTTCATATTCTGGTTAGCCAGAAGCTTAATAAGAACCAGCTTTCCTTTTGTTTTGAGAATAATTCTCAGTCTGTGACCTAGG
Source organism: Arvicanthis niloticus (assembly GCF_011762505.2). NCBI lineage: Eukaryota > Metazoa > Chordata > Mammalia > Rodentia > Muridae > Arvicanthis > Arvicanthis niloticus. The sequence continues at coordinate 43,871,324 of NC_047668.1, read as the reverse complement.
CTGGCCTGGATCTCACTGTACAGGCAAGGCTGGCATCGAATTTGCAGCAAGCCACTGTTCCCCAGCTTCAGATAAAGTTCAGCTATGAGATACATACATCCCAGTCACAGAAAACAAATAAGGAAAATTAAGATACCTGTAAGCCTTGATTTTCCTCTTGTCCAAGGAGCTTAAATCCAGTTAGAGAACTGTTGGTTACCACTAAGGTATGCGTGTCACTATTGCACCCATAGGGTTATTTTGCTTGATGATCATTGCTGTGGTTCATAGTCATCACAGCTGGGTAGAACTGTTGGTTATTTCTTTCCTTTGGTAGCTTGCATGGTCCCTTCTGGTACCATGAAAACTAGTTCTTAGGGAGAGGCATTCAGCTTAGTTCCAGCTCAGGTAACCCTGGGTCTTACATCTGAAGTGCATGATGCCTTCAGCAATAGAGACTTACCTTACACCTCTGAGAGGCAACCAGGGCAATAACAATAGGCTCTATATTTTGGGAGTCCCTTAGATATTCTGACCAACGATGCAAAAGAGGGCTTCTCATGCCTGATGTTGAGGTTTTTGTTAGATGATCTTTGGGTCTCAGAGGGGTCATTGCCAATCCAGACAAGGACGTTCCATTTAAACTATAGATGCATATCTATGCACAGAATTCTCAAAAAATAAAGGAAGTAATAAAAATTAAAGCAAACAAAAAAAGGGCAACTGAAGTCCAATAAAAGCAGTAGGCCATCACCCCACAGTCTAAATGACAGAAAGCAAACAGGGTCACTGGAGCCCAGTAAGGACCAAAACATAAGAGAAGCTCCCTCCCCCCAGGGCCATGATTAACCAATGTTTCAGGGGGAATGAGATGGCAGAGTTCAAAAGAGGACGTCAGACAGAAACCACTAGAATATTATCTTACCTCATAGTGTCTGTCACTCCTTGATTGAGCCCAGTGGAATAGTCTCCATGGAGGGAGGGAGTCCAGGTCAGCCACCCAGAGGGGTGAGCTTCCTGTGAAATAGAGGAAAGGAGAAAAGAGAAAGGCAGAGGAAGGCCCTGTGAAGGGTCCAAACAAAAATGAACTAGCATGTGCCTTATACATTTCTAGGTTAGGGGAAAAGAGAGAATGTGCCCCAGATTTATTCTGATGCAACTGAACAGTGATTCTCCACTGCAGGGATGCTGGGGGTACAAGGCAGATTTTCTTAGTTCTTCAGTGTAAGAGAATCTAAAGAGAGATAAATGTTTGCTTCATTGGCATCTTCTCAGCATTTATAGACATCTAGGAATACATAGGGCAGGATGCAGGGAGATGCTCAGGAAATATATGTTAGATACATGACACCTTTGAGAAAGAACCTGCTGGTGATAAGCTCTACAAATCTCAGGCAAATGCTTGGGCTTAAGTTCTCTGAGTCATCTCGAGTCTGGCTGTCACTGTACGCTCTCATTTCCTTGCACTATGAGAAATGAAAGGCACAACATGAAGCAATAAATTAATAAACAAGGAAGAGCTCTATATGACATTCTCTGCCTGTTGTTGATGTTCAGTAGTTTTGTAAGCAGCAATGGTCAGGAAAGGGAGATGATTTTTAACATATTCAGACACTCAGGAAACCATTACCTTCTAACGGACAGATAGAAGAGCCTAAGAATTCTCTTTCTACTCAAGCCCAGGATGCCCAGCTCCACTCTCTGCTCTTACTTGACACAAGTACTTAAACCAGTCAGCCTCAGATGCCATTTCCTGCCTGTCACAGGACCAGCATAAGGACCTAATGAGGTAATATATGTCAAGTTGCTAGGAAGAGCTTGATATGAACTAATATTGCACTCTTCTCAGCTCTTTCTGAAAGGGTCATTATGTTTCTCAGATTTGATTTAAACTGCAAGACTAAGGAAGAAAAGAGACATCTTCTGCATTTTTGAGCATCCTATACTGTTTTTAAAGGCACTTCTTTTTTATGGAGTGCCCTCTATACATAAGAGAAAGCCCAAGATAGTGATATTCATAGGATACATCAAAATTGTTGATTTTTTTTTTTGTATTTGGGAATGGATGCTCCCATGTGTCACTTTAGCATGCAAGGAACATAAGTTACATACTGCCAATTCTCCTTTTCAGCTTTTGTAGCAGATACTGCTATTGGCATAGCCAGCAGCTGTCCCTCTACACTCCCATGATGGTCAAATGCAGTTCTCTCCAAAGAGTTTGAAATGCCAATGTTTATTTCACAGACTCCTATGCAAAAACAAAAACAAACAAACCCATGGCTATATCTAAGTTATAATAGCTTATAATTGGATTATGGACAGTATCTTTGGAGGATTTTGAAATAAGACTTCTCTCTCCTCAGCACAAAAAAAGATACTCTGGGAAGCAATCCCAATCCTGCTTTGAGTGTCTGCTGTGATACTGGTGGTTTGGGTAGAAGAGAGAAAAGAAGAATACCAAGGGAACCAGAGAGATGCTTCACCGAGGCCAGGAACAACTGAAATGAAACAAGGAAACCCCTAAGTCAGTAGGAGTGCATGCAACTCTCAGTCACATGTTCTGTTCCATGTAACCAGCATTCTAACCTAATGCTCTCTTTTCTGTTTCTTCTAGAATGATTGAGTTCCTATATTTCTATCTCTTCTGGACAACAAGCCAGTAAAAGCCTAGGACACCACCATCTGTTTACTAAGATCCAACTACCAAGTCATTCTTTGTTTGTGCAATCAACTTTGTCTGAATGACCCAGTATTAACCAGTTCTTTCTAACTTCTCACATTCAGCTGAACACCCCTGTGTTCGTTCCATGCAAACATGGCACTTGGTCACCATGCCACATCCTGTGTGTGCTATGTTATATTGAGCTAATTTATTAGTATATCGTTCTAGCTATCAGACTCTATAATTGAATTCACATCTGTGGATTTCAACCAGCCACTGATCAAAAATAGTTCTCAAAAATCATGTCAAAACATGCTGTTTTTTCCTGTCATTATTCACTAAACAATGCAGTACAACTATTTTGCATAGAATTTGCACTGCCTTAAATATGCTACATAATCCAGAGGAGATTTAAATATAGGGGAGGATTTGCGGGGTTTATGCAAATATTGCATTATTTCATCTAAGAAACTTGAACAACTGTGGGTTTGGGTGTTCATGAGGGTCCTTGGAATTAATTTCTGATGGAGATGAATACTGAGAATTGACTATAGCGTTTTTCTAAATCCAGAGACTACTCAAAAGTCAGTCCCTCCTTCTGGCTTTGCTTCTTCCTTCTCAAATTCCCCTGTTATCCCTCTTCTTTGTACACACACTCAGGGTCTATGAAATGGCTACGACTGTGTGATCTAAACTCTCTGTAGACCAATACTGAACAGAATGGCTGAATGGAGAAAGGGAGACACTGAATTGGTAACACCAGCGGATGTGCCTTTAGCTCTGTGTTCCCAGGGCATGAGCCAGAGAAGGTGCTCAGAAAATACTTGCTGAATAAAAAAAAAAAATATTCTACTAAAGGAGTTTATATATTATTGAGATGACAAAATTGGCCTAAGGACAATTTTAAATGTGAGTCAGTGCTGCTTTGTGTAACATTAGGTAATGGGGATGTTTCATAAATATGCATTGAATAAATAATTTATATTTATAGTGCATTTGGAATTTAAAACCTAAAGTTTTGTATGTTGTGAAGCCTACTTCTATTTTCATTCTTTTCCAAACCAAATACTTGATATTTCTGTCTCAATTTTCTCTTTACATAATAATATCAACTCATCTTATGTAAAATGGGTCATTTTCTATAATTTTTTCTTTATTGGCTCCCGCAACAGTGATGGACTGTTTTAGTTTGTGTGTGTGTGTGTGCGTGTGTGCGTGTATGTATATGTATCTTTTATAGTCTCCAAAATTTCACAGATAAGTCTTAAAGCTCCAGAGAAATGTTGAACTTAAATGTTAACCTACATAAGTATTCCAAAATTATTTTTTAAATGTAGATAGTACGTATATCCATAGATGATTTGAGACTCAGTATAACAGAATAAGAGATCTATTGAGTGTTGAACACAGATAACAGGCTGAGAACATTTCCAGCCTGTGATCATGACTTTCTAGCAGTTTGGCTTCAGAATCTAATGCCAGGATATGCAACTTGGAAATAAGAAGCATGGATCCTTTTTTTTTTCTTTTTCTGTCTAAATAATGCTCAGAGGAGGACCTATCAAATTCGATAAAATGATTATATAGCCATGTCTTCTAAACTGCAAAGGCTGAGGGAGTCTGCACAGCTCAGTGACTGCAGTTCTCGATGGTCAGACTTAAGGATTTGAATTTGAAGACTCAGCAACCACACAGGAAGCTTGCTGCGGCTGTGGCTCATATACAACTCCAGCACTGGGGTTTGAGTAGGCAGAAACAGGGGGATCTCTTGAATTTACTAGCCAGCTAGTCTACATAGCCAAACAGACAAGTACCAGTTTTAGTGAAAGATGATATGTCCAAAAAAAAAAAAAAGGTAGAGAGCAATTAAGAACACTGGATAGCAACCTTTGACTTCAACATGCACCTGCATGGGCACACACACACACACCTGTAAAGACAAATGCAAACACCATACATACACACATACACACACATTCACACGCCACAGAAACATACCAGAAAGAAAGAATAAATACATAAATGAAATGTAGTATATGACAGCCACATGGAAATTATGGTCACGGAGCTCACAGGCTGACACTGAGGCCCAGAAGGTCAGGTCTTAAGGACTGTGTGAATAAGTTAAATCCTTATTTTCCAGTTTGCTTCACCTTGGCTATAATACTATTGGGAAATGGATCATAGAGCCGCTTTGGGACAAGTGTGTTTTATGGTTAGGAAGCATATTCTGGGACTCTTAACACACACACACATGACTCATGTAAGCTACACTCAATCAACCTCTACATCCTTGGCTGAACTATTTTTAAAAAGTTTTAACCTTGAAGCACTGATGGCTTTGCCTCCAAAAAGACAGAAATGACTAATAGATGTATCTGGTAGGCAGCACACTTTTTTTTTTTTAAACCATGCATGATTCACCATTTATGAAAAACACTTTACTGCACATTTATTTGCTGGTGACTTTTCAAACACACCTTAATGGCAAGGAAATAGATCACTCAGCCACTGAGCCAGAAATTAATCACAAAATTTTCTCAAAATACCCACAACCATTTGATTGTTGTTGATTGATGGTTGCATTCTGTAGCATAGACCCTCAAATATGTATGTATTTCCCTGGATCATTGTAATGTTTTTTTCTGTGGTGGCTTTAGCAGCTCTGATGGGCATCCAAGAGCAATGACAACAGCCTGAATTTGGGAGAGGGGTGACTCTGGGACCCCTTCTGACCAACAACTCAGGGGCAGGTATCTCACACCTGACATTGGGCTTCCCATTTAGTGGTCAATGGCTTCTGAGGGAAGAAACACACCCCAACCCTAACATAGGGTAACTATTTTATATGTACACACACACACACACACACACACACACACACACACACACACTCACACACACACATACACACACACACGCGTGCACGTGCACACACACAAACACACACACCTCTCAAGGGTCTAAGCACTATTTGTTGCTGGTTTAGGACCAGTATTACAATACTAGGCATGAATTCCCTCTTACAAATCAAGTGCTAAATTCAATTAGGAAGCCAATGGCTACTTTGATAACAGTCATGTCACTATTACACTGATGGTCACATTTTTTTTTCTTGGCAGGTTGATATATTATAGTGTATAAAGTTCACAGCTGATTTAGGCTGCTGAAGGCATCCTATTTTCATAACTTTAAAAAAATATCAACTGGCTTCTGGAGAGATAGCTCAGTAGTCAAAGGCACACACTGCTCGATCGGGCAGAGGACCCAAGTTGGGTGCTCAGCACCTACATATGGCAGCTTACAGCCACCTGTAATCCCAACTCCAGAGGATCTGACACCTCCTGCCTCTCTAAGCACCTACACTCACGTGCACACACCAACATGCACATATATGTACACTCATGTACATACATTCACAATTAAAAATAAAATAAATCTTAAATAGATGAGCTTAAAAAGAAGTCAGTTGTGTCAGATTTCAAATTTCTTAATTTTACAATAATACTTTGAAAAGAATTGGAAAGGATTTTGTTAAAGAAAATAGGACTATGTTAAAAAATACTATCAGAAAAAAAAATGCTGTAACATAGCTCTGAGGACAGAAATGGCTAAGAAATTTTTTAAAGTACATTATTATATTCCAAGACTATCTTTAGACCTTAAATGTGTTGTAATTTCAGATAGTCAGTTTTTCCATTCAGTGTTTTACACTAAGATATATGTTGCTTAATTGCTTTTTCAAGTTTTGAAAAGAATTTTAATTTCAAAAAAGTTTCAGTAGAATTATATTACGTATTAATCTTATAGAATTAGTTGACAAATAAATTAAATCCCAACACAATGTAATTAGATTTAATTCTTTGTAGTATGACCTTTCTGTCCCTAAATATGTCTTTGCTTGAAGAGAAAATTTGGAAGCTTAATAATGAGGAAGATTAAGAGAGGAGGGAGAGGAAGGAGAAAGGAGAGAAGGGGATTGTGTGTGTGTGTGTGTGTGTGTGTGTGTGTGTGTGTGTGTGTGTGTGTGTGTGTGGTGGAGGGTAGGACGGGAACCTGATCTGGTTGCTTAGCTGAACTGACATAATATCAAATCATAATGGAAAATCCCCAAATGGCTATTATGTCCATAGACATATCCTAAAACAGAGAAGCCTCTCCCTGTAGGAAATGGATGTAGAAGCAAAGCCCCATGACTGCCTAGGTGTTGAGAATGAGGGATGACTGAGGGCTCAGGACTAGACAAAACACATATCCCAACCTCTTAAAACTCAGGCAACGTTACAGAAGAGGAGGTAAAAATAACATAAAAGCTACAGGCCAGCGAAAGGGACTATGCATCACTGTCTTCTAAGCAGGACTCTGACGTGGGGACCCAAACTCACAGTAACTGTACAAACTAGTACAGGCTCCCCAGGAGTCAGACCTTCCTCTAAGCCAGCCATGAAGCGCTCAGAGACTCACAGGGTGCTACCACATACTATTGACCTGTTCGCACCTGACAGCTTCTTGAAAAAGGAGAAATTTGGTATTCAGTTTGTACTCACAAGTGAGCCCACCAGGCTTTGATGGGAGGAGACCCTTTTTAAACTCTGCAGGACAGAGTTGAGTAAAGCAAAAACTAATAAATAGGAGAAAGAAATGTATAGGGGGCTGGCTGCTAAGGCTGGGGGTGGGGGGGTGGAAATGGGAGAAGGAAACTCTGAAATACAGTATAAAATGGTAAAATGCCAAAATTTGTTAATAAAACACTTTTAAAGACAGGATGCCTGAAGTATTAGGTAGAATCAGAGCAAATTCTGCAAATGAGGAGGATATTTTTGATAAGTTTCTTTCAATCACAAGTGTATTTCAGGTCAAATGTTGTCTCAGTCCTCAGGTTTGGCCGCATTCTGGGTTCCTCTTGCCTTTCAATGCTTCACTGGCTCTGGTTCATCATTTACCCTCCACCATTACTCAAGCCATCCCCTGCCTTCAAGGGGACAAAGTCTAATGTCTCCTTGCTTTTCAGTCTTGTTTTAAGGATTGTAACTTACGACTCAAAAGCAGCAGGACTTTTTTTTCACTGTGTATTCTTTTGGAGACGGCACATTACGTTTATCAATAGTTTGGTTAGAAATACCCAATTCTGAAGGCTAAGGAGCTAGGTCAAGTGTTCATGTGCTTACTGCACAAGCATGAGGTTCTGGGTTCTGTCCCAATACTCACACCAAAAGCCAGGTGTATTGTAATTTCAGTGCTGGGCAGGGTAAGACGCCCTGGTGTTCACTGGCCAACCAGCCTTGCCAAATCTGGTTTAGTGAACAACCTCATCTCAAAACAACAAAATGGAGGGCTCCTGAAGAATGATTAAGGTCAATCTCAATCTCCACATACATGAACACTTACAGATACCACAAATACACACACACACACACACACACACACACACACACACACACACACACACTCACACACAAATGAAATTTAACAGCCTGTTTAAAAAGTGTCTAATGACATCAGAGGCACATAGCCTGACTCATGGAGTATGTATGAATAAATCAAATATTTCTAAAGTCTGAGCAAAGAATAATGGATAAAATACTTGCACATGTACATGTATAAGATATATGTACTGAATTCTTAAATAGTTAACATCAACTTTGTCAAAAAGTCTATTTTGGCTGGTTATGATGTGTGTGTGTGTGTGTGTGTGTGTGTGTGTGTGTGTGTGTGTGTGTTTATACATTTTGGTAACAGCTTTGATTGGCAGGTGATTTCAGTCTTAATGGCATTGTTAATTGTATTTGCCTAACAACCAGTTCCAAAGACTGTTCTGTTCCTTAGACTGATTAAAGGCAATATTTACCACATCACATAAATCATGTGATCTTTGATGTTGAACTGTTCAGTTCCATTTCTAGTTCATTTTAACACATGCATGCCTTAGTTTAAAATTAAACAACAACTAAAGACTATGAAACTATTCTGTCTGTTTCAATGACCTTAGCTTTCTACCTTTATAAAACTATAATTCTTTAACACTACAAATCCTTATTGCTAATAGTACCAGAACATTAAAATCCTAGGTTCCTATTTGGTAAAGGTATAGGAAAGATGGAAATAAGGGAGATTAGCTGGTGTGGTGGTGCATTTCTTTGGAAGGCTGAAATAGGAGGACTGCCTTGGGTTCAAAGCCAACCTATCCTACACAGTGAATTTCAGGCCAGTTTGTGCTTCAGAGTGAGGCTTTATCTTAAATAAGTAAATAAATCAGAATTAATTTGAACATCAATTTGCTTTAACTACAAAATAATGATTTACATTGTGACTGTGGTCACCCCAACTGCCACTGTGTGAATTAAATCATGGTAGTCAGGCATTTTCCTTTTTTCACAACAATTTTGAAGTACATGTTGATGTTTCTTCAGCCTAATTGATCTTTTAGTGTTTCTGTGGTTCGTAACATCATGATGGCCTCCACCCTAGAGTGTAAGTGTTGATGATAAACTGTGTCTTATCACAGTCAACTCTCTTAAGAAACAGAAGTGTGTAGGTTTATAGAATTTGTATCTTATCTATCATCTGACCTTTTGTCTGTCTGTGTCTGTCTCTGTCTCTGTCTGTCTCTCTCCTTCTTTCCCTCCCTCCTTCCTCTGTGTGTGTGTGTATCTTAGTTAGGGTTCCACTGCTATGAAAAGACTCCATGACCAAGGCAACTCTTATAAAGTACATTTAATTAGGGCTGGCTTATAGGTTCAGAGGTTCAGTCCATTTCTATCAAGGCATGAACATGGTAGCATCCAAAGGCAAATAGGAGAAGACTACTGTCTTTCAGGCAGCTAGAAAGAGGATCTCAAAGCCCACTTTCACAGTGGGCTTCAACAAGGCCACACATACTCCAACAAGGCTATACTTCCTAATGGTGCCATTCCCTGGGTCAAGCATATTCAAACCAACATACACACACATACACACACACACACACACACACACACACACACACATTCAATTCTTATTAATAAATATTTTATTATATGTTATATAATATTATATATGTATACACACACATCTGTGTGTGTGTGTGTGTGTGTGTGTGTGTGTGTGTGTGTGTGTGTGTGTGTGTGTATAATTCTTAGAGGATACGGTAAGAGAATCATGAGTTCGAGGCTAACCTGGGCTACATAGCAAGATTCTATCTCAAAACAAAATAGCCCAATCCAGAATATTTGCATATAATTAATTCACATTAAAATTTTCTTGATGTTCATCAGGAACATTTTCTTGATGTTCACTGTGGGTGTGGGCTGTGAGACCCTCCTCCTAGCTGCCTGGAAGACAGTAGTCTTCTCCTATTTGCCTTTGGAATAAGATGTAGAATTCTTAGCTCCTCCCATCCATAATAGCAAAAAGATATATGCTAAAATAAAATCATTTAAATGTAAGTATAGATTTGCCTTAAAAAGTATACAGCATTCTCTTCTTTTGAAGCAGTCTAAGCAGGATTTCTTGGACTATGCTCCAAAATCTATTTTACCTCCGTCTTGACCTACATTCCTCTTGTTTCCCAGACACCTCTCTGACTGCTGGCCTACACACTTGGTTCTTAATTTTTTTCTCCTGTTGCTGTGGAAAAAAAAATAGCCTGACAAAAGCAACTTAATGGAGTTCCTTGCAGCTTTAATTTCTAAGGTACAGTCTATCACAGCAGGGAAGTCAAGGCAGCAGCTGAAGCTGCTTGTCAAGGCAGCAGGAGCCTGAAGCTGCAAGTCAAGTGTTCATATTCAGGAAGCAGAGAAAAGCAGATGGCTGTTCTCAGCTCATGGTGCACTTCACACAGTTCATAATCTCAGTGGAAGGAGTGACACCATACACAGTGGTTAGTTCTTCCCACCTTAGTAAACCTCATCAAGATAACTACTTAAAGGCATGCCCAGGGGCCCATCTCCCAAAGGATTCTAGAGCTCATTGAATTGACAATTAAGATTAACTGTCTTGGAAACCTCACTGTGACATAATGACTGAAAGGAACAGGGTAAAGGTCAGACTTACAAACAGAACAAGTTGGAGTTCCATGTATCCCAGTGTTGAAGAATAATTGAGTCTTTTACATTCTGTCTTTCAAGGTGAGCTGCAACCCATATGGAAAGAGTCAATAAAAGAGACATGTGTCATGTTTGCTCATCTTTCAGGTTTAGTCATGTTAAAATGTAGTCTCCCATGACTATATCCAGGTTAACTCAACTATATAAACCATGAAAGAAATTTTAAGTGAAAAATTAAGGTCCACTTAACTCTGCTGAGCTTATTAAGTATAATTCTAGTACTTTTTAGAAGAGAAAGGAGAATGAAAATGTGGTGCAAAAGGACACATGCTGTGTAAATGGCATACGAGGTCACCCTACTCAAAGCAAAGGAATTAGTGGGAGTCACAAATTACTGTTCATTTGACCACTGTGGAACACAGTGGCTTGGCTGGGAACGGAGCTCAGTTGGTAGAGTGCTTGTCCAGCATGCAGAAGGCCCTGGATTCCATTTGGAACACCACGTGATCCTGGTATGATGGTCCACACTTATAATCCTGGCAGCAGGAGGTATAGACAGGAGAAGGAGATGTTCAAGGTCATCTCAACTTTGTAGCAAGTTTGACCCAGTTTGGATGCAGGAGACCCAAACAAAAACTTCAGTAGTTTAACTCAATAATTCTTTCTTCTGAGGACCTTATAAGAAGGTCCTGAGGAACGTAAGACTGGTGTGGGGTTTAATCTTGCTTCTTGGAATTTCCTAAGACCATCTCAGTCTCTTGTTTTCTCCAAAACAAGACCTTTGATCGAGGCAGTAACCAGAAACACCTTCATCCTGTAACTGCCTGTCAAGCCTTCTTCACAATCTTTGTCCTAACTACCAACTCCAAGCAGGGCACAGGGCCAATTCCAGGCTAGAAAGTTGGAGAATCTTTTCATAAGAGCAGAGAGAAAAGAATTAATATTATGGAACCAAATTCTCATTTAAGTGATTTCTAAGGAGCCCCAATAAGGGCCTTGGAATTGTGTGTCATTTCTTTATGACTTGTGAAGCACCTGTAATTCAGTCAGCTTAAGTCTATGAGGTGGCCATACTGTTATTTCTAATTTACAAAGATACTGAGGCCTCAACTCTTTGGCACAAGTTAACTGATGAAAGAGATGAAATCCCCCCAGGTCTCAGTGACCTCCCTCTCCCACACATCTCTCCTCTGACTCTTACTAGAATGTTCCACATATAATTACTCCACACAGAGAAATTGCTTTCCCACTGTTATGAGAGGTCCTGCTAGCATCTTGGAACACGCAATCCTTCTTGTCTGAGCAGAGTATAATTATTGATGTAATTTTAAGCCACTGTAATTTCATTTCACTAAAAAGTCACAGCATGAATCTGAAATATCAGGAAGACATTAGGGCTAAAGCAAACAAAATGTTTGGGAGGAAAAGAAAAGCTGCCATCTGTGGTGTTTGCAAGTGGCATCTGTGTGCTCATTACATCCCCTCATTCTGTTGGTGTTCAATTTGTTCCTCAGGTAACTCAATTGACTCATGGGGTTGGAACTCTTGTGTTCCCAAGGCCTTCTGTTTGCTACTGGCTTATGTCTGCCTGTTTTATTATCTATCTATTACCTATTTTAGCTTATGTTATGTATGTAGACATTTCTCTTCCCAGTCCTCTCAGTAGGTAGCTTCCTGAGATTTCTTCTCTTCCATTCAGAGTAGCTTGTTTATTAGAATGTGACCAAGGCTCCTCCCCCTGCACAGCCTGCTCAGACCAATGATGTCAGCTCAGAACTTTGCTCAGAGGGATGAGCAGAGCCCAGAGACTGGAATCTGGACTGAAGGATGGAGGAACACTGAAGAAAATGAAGCCACTCAGGACAACCTAGATGCAGACACTGGCTCTTGCCATCTGCTCCAAGCTTTTCTATTTCTGGCTGAGGAAATAAGAGACAGTATGAAGCCTTTGCTATTCCAGGTGAGGTAAGGTACAAAGAAACCTCACCTTCACTCTTAAGTGGTACTTAACCATAGGTGTCAGGTTGGATGGACTGTAGACCCAAGTGTTTGGCCAATTACTAGTTTAGAAGTTCTAGTGAAGATACTTTATGGCTGTGACCAGCATCTGCAGTTGTTTGGCCTAAAGTTGTCTTAACAAAGTTCCTCATCCAATAAACAAAAAGCCTAAACAATAAAATACAGATGCTCCCTGAAGAAGGAGCTGTGCCCTGAGACTGTGGCATTGAAACCCTACCTCCTTTCCAACATGGCTGGCCTTGGTTATAGGCTTTAGATGGGCCGGTCTTCACAATGCTAGCAACACATAGTTAAAGTGCATTTTGCTTTTTCTATGTGTCTTTTTTCACACAGAGAGAGGGAGGAAGAGAGAGACTGAAAGGAAGATGGAAAGGGAGATGGAGAGGGAGATGGAAGGAGAGGGGGAGGAGGAAGGGAGGGGGAGGGGGAGGGAATGGGAGGGGGAGGGGGAGGGGAGGGAAGGGGGAGGGGAGGGGGAGGGAGACGGGGAGAGGAACAAAGTTTACATGGTGTCTTAGTTACTTTTCTATTACTATGATAGAATACCAAAACCAGTGCAACTTATAGGAGAAACCATTTATTTTGTCTTGGAGTCCAGAGGGTTAAAATCCATGAAGAAAGGATGGAAGCAGCAGGCATAGGGGCTGGAGCAAGATGTTAAGCATTTATACTAAACACAAGCACAAAGCAGAGGGAGCAAAACAGGTTTTAAGGTAAGGCCTTAAGGTCTTCAGAGCTTCCCATGGTTCCATGCAGCTCCCATTGAGACCCCACCCCCCAACACTCTCCAAACAGTTCTACCAACTGGGACCAAATGTTCAAATACATGAGCCTTTGGAGCCATTCTCATTTGAACTACTACACTGGGACACAAACATGCTACCAGTTCTGTTTCTTTTAGTGCTGATGTTTGAATAAGAACTGTCCCCAATAGGCTCATGTATTTGAACACTTGGTTCTGGTCAGTGTCATTGTTTGAGGGAGGATATGGAACCTTTAGGAGTAGTGGCTTGCTAAAGACTACATTCTCTGGAAGCAGGTCTGACACCTCATAGACTCGCCCCCACTTCCTGTTCTCGCTCTTGGTTTTCTGTGTGAGGATAAACATGTGCTGAGCCAGCTTACTTCGATGCTGTCACCATGCCTTCCCCACCATGACAGGCTTCAGATCTCTGGGACTGTAACTGAGACAAATGCCTTCCTTCTTAAGCTGCTTTCGGTCATGGTATGTTGTTATAGATTCTGGAAAACACCTAATGTCTTGGACAACTTTAGCTGATACGGGTTCTGAGGCAGAGACTGGGGTTCTCTGCAACAAGTTCAGAAGCAGCTTTGCAGTTGGGCAGTGGAATGGTAGAGGATGAAAAAAATCCCAAGGCACACTACAGAAAGAAAAGCTTCCATTGCCTAGAAAGGACTGTTGAGGAAAAAATAATGGCGACTGGGCGGTGGTTCTCAACCTTCCTAATGCTGCTACTCTTTAATACAGTTCTTCATGCTGTGGTGACCCCCAACCATAAAATTATTCTCATTGCTACTTTATAACTAATTATGCTACTGCTATGAATTATAATGTAAATATCTAATATGCAGGGTATCGGATATGTGACAGATATGGTTCTCAGGTTGAGAACCACTTTGTAGGGTATCTTGGTAAGGCTTCAGACAGAGGGGAGATTGGAATGGTGTTGCCCAAAGCCCACAGGCCCAGCAGAAGCTGGACAAGGCAGGCAAGACACGCTCTATGAGACCCTGCAAAGAGCCCAGCCATGTCAATATCTTAGCCTTGAACTTCTAGCTCGTAGAGCTGCAAAGAGAATGAATTTTGGATCATTAAAATTTGGCAACAGCAAAGAGTTTCTGAAAGTGCAACAGGCAAAAATTAATTTAAAATCAAACACATAATGAACCTTGGCTCTTTAGGCAGTGTTTGCCTGAGTTCCTCTGCCCAACTTCCCTATAGACCCTTGTGTGACTGCACCCATGCACATTTTTCACTGTGTATGGTATCGCAATGATTGTGAATACTGGATCAAGTTCTAGGCTTCCAATGCAGCATTTTAATAGTTTGATCACTGTGCCTATCTACTAACACCGAAATATACATGTATGCACCATCTACTCATGGTGCCAAGAATGGGAAATCATACACAAGTAGAGGTAACAAAATGGAGCTCTGCTGAGTGAAAGATCTTTAAAGCAGATATAGCCATGATGCACTACATAACAGCATTTTGGTGGGGATGGACTTATGCATGCATGGCAAACTCATAAGATGATGTTGCCTAGAGACATTGTACCTACTTTGGCTTGTGTAAATAGACTCCTGTGTGCTCTCATAACTGTAAACATCACCTACTGGTGCACTTTTCAAAATATCTAACTCTTTGTTTGACACATGACTGTAGGGCTAGACAATATTTCTAGAGGGCAAATGCAGACTAACACAAAGTTATCTGCAGTGATCTAGCAAAACATGACTGAAGGAGCCCTTGAACCCGGAGCTGTCTTCATCCAAAGTCCGTTTCCTTAGCCACTTGGCTACTCTGCCCTTTTGTGAATATTGTAGGTACTTAGTAAATGAATTCCTTATTGAGTGAAAGATATTATCTTTGGCACATTCTCATGAATTACTCATGGGTGAGTTTTAACATTGGATTTTATATGACTATCGTTCACGTGTAAACATTAGAATAGGAAATCTCTAGTATGCTCTTGCCCTGCTTGTGTGTGTTGCTAGGGTGTGTTTAGATATTTCAGTTCCAGGAACTGATCATTTGAAGAATATAAAAGAACTCAAATTATTTCCTCTCTCAGAGAGCTTACATAGAACACAGAATGTGCTTCACTGGTACAGACAAACTATGGCTCAAAAGATCAAGACTTTCACTCATTTTAGTTACACTTTTTTATCCTTCCTATCTAGGGCTTGAAAACTTTAAAAATAAGGCTAAGCAAAAATGAACAGAAAAAGGACAACACACAGGAAAGAATGAGAGGGTAAACTCAACCATCCTGGCACAACAGACCTCCACACAGCTGGGAAAGGCTGGTTATAACATCTCTGACTATGGAATCAAGTGTTGTATTGCCCCCTTTTAATCCCAGTATTGGAAAGACAGAGGCAGGATATCTATGCATTGGAAGCCATCTTGGCCAATAGAGAAGGCTTCAGGCCAGCCAGGTCTACAGAGTGAGACCCTGTCTCAACCACCATCCCGATCACCACCATGAAACCACTACCACCACCACCACCAAAACAACCACTACCACCACCACCATCACCATCACCATCACCACCACCACCACCACCACCACCATCACCACTATCACCATCACTACTACCACCACCATCACTACCACCACTACCACCATCACCACCATCACCACCACCACCATCACCACTACCACCATTATCACCACCACCACCATCACCACCATCATCACCATCATCACCATCATTACCACCATCACCACCACCACCACCTCCACCACCACCACCACCACCACCACCACCACCTGTCCTGGCTAGAACTCTAAGATCCCAGCTGGGCTACATCAATCACTCTGGCTAAGGGACTACTCCTGGATGAACTCACCTTAAGCCAAGCTTTTACTGGTGCGATAATTCATTCTTTAATGAGTTACAGTATTTTTTTAATTCTGAGAATCAATCCTTCCTTCCCCAGTATAAAGCTTATGGGCTGTGCAGTGATGGAGAGTCTTGAGTCTATTCAGTTTTTAGAAAAGTGTAACTTTTCATTTTTCTTTTTTGCCCGTCTATCTCCTTTCTGAGCATGCACCCCTTAACAGTTAGAGTTCCCCCGATCCATCAACATTTTGGCTTCCTTGCTTTCCCCTAAAGCTTCTGTCTCTATCATGTGGCTATATGTCTGCCATATGCTGACCTCTATGTCAACTTACCAGTATGGCTTTTTACCTCCTCTCCTCTAGTATCCTCCTTTGGCCAGCAGTTGAAGTTTAATCTTGTATCCCTTAGGGTTTTTAGACTAAAAGAAAACTGTTCTTGAGTCCATTCTTAAATTCTTTCATTAATTTATTAATAAATAAACTATCTATTTAAGTAATTTAAATTCAAGAATATAATAAAAGTATTTTAATAATTTAATGTTTGGTTATTAATAATAAATTATTTAATAACAAAATTAAATAAATAATAAAATAATTTATTATTAATAAATAAACTAATAAATTTATTTATTTATTTATAAAACTGAGAACTTAATTTTTCTTGCACCAGTATCTGAAAGAAAGGAAGGAAAGAAAAACAACCAAAGAAGAAGAAGGAGGAAGAGGAGGAGGAAGAAGAGGAAGAGGAAGAAGAAAAGGAGATGAAGAAAAGCGGTCTCTGGCTATGAGATGTCTGACCCTCCATTCTCCATCTGTGCTCTCAGTGTATGAAGCCCAGAGGCAGACACTGACAGATGTGACCCTGTGTGTGGGTTAGAAGCCCAGGGCTGAGGCCGAGTGGGTATATGCATCCAGGAAAGGAGTAGGTGGTGGCTACTGAAGGTAGAAGCTGAGCCTGCTAATCTGAACTCAAGTTGCTGACCCACAGGAGTTCACTAAGAATGGGAGCCAAAAGGAGATGAAGCCAAAAGGGATTGTGAAACCTGGAAAGAAAGCTGGATAGAATCAAGGGCCATGCAGGCAGGCACACCGGAGACTGCCTGGAATGGTTCCAGAGGCAGAATGTGGGGACAGGGGTGTTGTTTCAAGCTGTCACCACATGCAGGAATGCTGGGTGTATATCAGGAGATGGAGCAAAGTGGACAGGAGACAGGACTGGCTCAATGCCTGTTCTCGACTATTCCATTAGCCTTCTGAGGCCCAGGCAAAGCAGGACCTTCTCAGGAACTGCCTGAAAGCCAGTTCTCCTCCTGCGTGGCCCTCTCCTTGTCCAAATGGCTTCAGCAGAAGTGTTGGCAATGAGTTCAGAGCTCAGAATAGAGACAGAGACAGAGAGCTCTCTCAGAGCCAGGACTTGAGTAAATAGGAAGGATGTCCTTTTAAACTTTCAGGATATGGTCTATTTGGGGGAAAAAAAGACCTGTATTTAACAGAGGAAGTAAGTAGCTCAACCTGCCTCTCTGAGAGCCACAGACTCACCTGTCTATTATGCCAGCCTTAGAGATTAGGGTTCCAGCTGGGTCTGTCAAGAACATGGTGTTCACTTAAAGAGGGTGAAGCTGGCCTGTCTTCATATCCAGATGTATGCATGAGCTTGTCCCCTTCTGTCTGAATACAAAATCACGGTGCTCCTCAGCAGCCATATCCCCATCCATTTCAGGCCCTGAGAGAGCAGTAACTCATTTAGAGCTGAGTCAGCATTGGCAGGAGTCCTTGCTCAGTGGACCAGCTCTGACATCTGCATGGTCTTTCTTCACCCTTTTAAACTCTGTCCCTGTACCATTGGGGGTTTAAAATTCACTACACACTGTAAAGCCTTAGTAAGTAGCAGTTAGCATGACTCATTCATTCAATAAACAAACCCTTGCTGAACACCTAGTATGTGCAGATGCTGGGCTGAGTACAGGCAATATGTGTAGGACTGAGACATGCTCACAGTTCTCAGGAATGCAGAAGGATGGGGCAGAGATATAACACAAATACAGTTGGCCCTCATAATTCACAGATTGGGATCTGCAGATTTACCAGCAGACGAGATTTGTGAAGAAAAGAATTACTTCTGCAGTGAAGATGTATAGACCATTTTCTTACTATTTCTTAAACAATATAATAATCACGTTTACAGCTTTTGTACTGTATCCAGTTTTATGATTTGAGGCATACAGGGGGATATGCATAGTTTATGTGCAAATATGTCATTATTTTATAGAAGAGAATTGGACAGGTATGAAAACGAGAGAGAGAGAGAGAGAGAGAGAGAGAGAGAGAGAGAGAGAGAGAGGAAATTGGAGATTGATTCATGAACTAATTGTGTAAAAACAGTGACCATGTTGGTTTGCGCAACAGAAAGTCCAGGAGAACCACAGGACCTGAGTAGGAAGAAGCTTCTGTAAGAAGCAGGGCTTTGAACAGGTCAGGTACCTCAATTTTTGCAGTATACAATGAGAGAGATTAGGGTGGCTTCTGGGTAAGGACAATACCAGGTCACCATGAGTCTCAATATGTGAGACAGATGCTCAGTTGCTTTCAATAAGGGCTTTGTTTCTTTTTATTGTATATATGATTGTGATTATGATTATTATTTCAGCAATAACACTCTGGCCATATCAGAGAGTAATGACCTCTGAATGGTGAAACAGAAAAAATGGAGAAATAACAAAGTAAATAAGATACACCCAAGTGGCCCTACTTTAGATGCGCTGAGGCAAAGCCCTTGCTCATGTGCCTTCGGCCTTTTGAGAGAGGCACAAGTCATACAGAACCTGGAGGTTAAGCAAGGGAACTAGTGGAGCAGCTTGCACATGGGTTCATGTTAGTGAGTGAGTGTGCACTTAGTAGGTCTGGAACCTCCAGGTGACTTGATACTCAATGCACTAATTGCCCACCCACTAGGGCACCTATCATTTGGTTATTCATAGTGGGCTCTTTAAGGCAGCCACACCCCATTCAAAGGAGGACATTTCCAGGCTAGACTTCATCATTGACTAGAAGTCAGGGCGGGAACTCTGGCAGCTAGTCACATTACGTTCACAGTCAAGGCCAGAGAGAAATGGCTTTCTATACTCTAGTTCAGTAAGCTAAGGCATACTGACACCCACTTTCAGGCTGGGTCTTCTCGTCAATTAAAGCAAGCAAGACAATCTCCCATTAAGGGTTTCTTCTCAGAACTCCCCACAATCCTCACCCTAAAACTGCCTGACCCTGGTGTGTTTTTCTGTGCAGCTGGATGATGACTTTGAACTTCTGATCTCTTGCTTCAACATCCCCTCCCCCGAGATGGTTTGTGTGGTACTGAAATACAATGCAGGGCCTAAGACATGCTCTACAACGGAGCTCATCCCCTGCTCAAATGTCTCTGTTCTATAAGAACTCCATTGCTATGGGATTAGGGCCCAATCTAATCAAATCAGATAAACCTGACTACCCTTTTTAGGACCCTATCTTCGCAGAAGAGCACAGATTCTGATAAACTACAGGTTAAGATCCCAAGCAGGAGCTAATCATCCAGCTTATCCACAAATATATTTCTACTGCTATTTGTAACTGTTACTGAAACTGAAGGACTGGCCTCTGTGAAGCAGGTATCATATTAATCTTTCCTAAACACTGGCCCATTGATCTTATTTTGGAAAGGAAGAAAGTGAGCCGAGGAGAGGGGGACCAGCTGGTGGGGTTCCTAAGTGGAAACCAGGGGTAGCTACTTTTGTGATGCATGTAGCTTGTGCATTATCCATTACATTCCTGTTCCTATAATGGATGGCAAAAGTTGAACTGAGCCCCTTAAAGCCTTTATAGGAGTCTGAGATGGTATTTGTATGCAGGGAAAGACTGAAAGGCTTCTTTGGCTTTCCCGTTGTTCTCAAGAAAATGCAAGTCTGCAACCCTCCCCGAAAGATATGCATGTATTGAATTAGTAACAGGATCCTGGAGTGCCGGCTGTCTTTTTGTATTCATAGCTTCTCAGAGTTGGAGGTACAGTACAGCACAGGAGGAGGAGGTAAGAGGAGGACAGGGGATTGTGTAATTCCCGCAGGAAGAAAGCCAAGAAGGAAAGAAAATGTAAGAGGCACCCGTCTGCCTGAACACAGGCTGCTGTGAATTGATGGCATGAATTCTGAACTGCCCTGAAATGGTCATGGAGCACAGGACTCGGGGAACTGTTGCCTTTAGTAGTTTGGTTTGAGGCATGAGCTAGACTCCGTAAATTTGTGAGCTAGACTCCATAAATTATCAGTTGTGTTGAAACACAGATGCTTGCCTCGAGAGGTTCCTTAAGCTGTGCGCTTGTAGACGGGCTGATGTTCTACTCTGTGGGGCTCAGAATCTACTAAGGACTGAGAGTCCACCAGGAGATCATTTGTACCCTGTACAGAGAAAGCAGACAATGAAGGGCAAGTTCGGGCCAGGCTTCAGCGCAGTGGCGGATGCAGGGAAAGGCTTGAGGGTTCCTCAAGAATGTGATACTTGATTTATTTGTTTGTTTGTGATTTTTTATTGGATATTTTCTTTATTTACATTTCAATTGTTTTCCAATTGTTACATTTCCAGGTCTCCCCTTCAGAAACCCCCTATCTGATCCCCCCTCCTCATGCCTCTATGAGAGCGCTCCTCCCCCAACTCACCCACTCCGGGGAGCATCAAACTCCCTCAGGCCCAATGGCTGCTCCTCCCACTGACATCCAACAAGGCCATCCTCTGCCATGGCTGGAGCCATGGGTCCCTCTATTGTACTCTTTGGTTGGTGGTCCAGTCCCCCAGAGCTCCGGAGGTGGGGTGGGGTGTGGGGGGGGTGTCGAGAGGCAAATGCCTACACTGTGAGTCAAACATGCTCCCGGTGACCAGCACACGGGAAGTATTTTCACTACGGCTATGTGTACATCTTTTGGGGCGCATTATGTCACACACCTCATGAAATGTTACAGCACACCACTGCCTAGGCTCATCCCCTGAGTCTCAGGGGACCTGGAAATCCCATGATCCCTCAAGTACTGCACCCATACATTGACACACTTGGGCTCAGAGTCACCAAATTTATACTTAGCTGGATATGAATCCAAAAAAAGTAAAAATGCTTCAAGAAAATGATTAATTATTAAGAATGAGCATGTCTATTAAAACTTAGCACTTAGGAGATCGCTACATAGGTTCTGAGTACGGCGTCAAACGGAAATGGATTAATTGCATTCTTCTGCCACATCATCTTGCAAAGTGTCAGCTTGCCCAAGGAATCAAAATAGAAGTTTGTAGCGCCCCTCTCTGCTTCTGCTGCCCTCTTTTTTGAACACCCAAAGATTAACCAAACATCCCCTGTGGTTGCCGTTTTATGTTCCGTCTTTCTGCTGATAGCACCAAGCTTAGTTTGTGAAGGGAAGGAAGAGGAAGGGACTCTAAAGGAGAGATGTACTCATCCAAACACCTCCCCTGACTCGCACTGTGCTAGCACACAGATCAGCAAAACCAACCACATTGCTAGAGATATACTTTTCCTGGGCATAAAAGCCTTTTTTCCTTTGTAATGTTAATCCCAATGCGGATTTTTTTTTAAGAAGAAAATTAAATATTGATGGACTTGTGCATGATAATGCATCTTAAGTCACTGTAAAAACTTTTAAGGAAACTGAATGGTTCTTTGAAAATGACCTCTCTGCTTGTAAACACTTTAACTTCTATTCAAGAGACTTTTTTTTTTTCTGTTAAATTATACATCTGATATAAAACCCTTCCTCAAGGGCAGGTATTTTACAAATTGAATCCTGTCTTGTATTGTTCTTAGATCTCTTGAAAGAGTGGCTCTCTAAGGTTTAAAACTGTGTCTCTGTGTCCTTTAAGAGAAACAAAAGCATTTTAAGCATTTGAATCAGGAGGGATTTAATCTAAGGAGTTGGTTACATTGGGTGCTTAAAGTCAGAAGAATGGGATGGTGTGTAACAAAGAAAAGGTTGGCCATGACCATCTCATGGGGAAAACAGAAGGATATTTTGAGGTCACCAAGGTTAAGGGCTAAGAAGATATCAGAAGCTAGATGGGGTGGAGGGAAAGGTAGATTACCCAGTATTTTTATGCCTTATGTTCTCACTTCTGTTCATCTAAAACCAACTGGAGCTAGGTACTATAAGGTGCATGACCTGCCCCTCTGTAGGACAGAGGAGAGGCCAGGAGGGGCTGAGGGGCTAGCAGGCTCTGTTCTGTCTTTTATGACTTTACTTGATGAGTTGGGATGGAGTGAAATCACTGCTCCCCTTTTACCAGGGCTGGTGAAGGGAGGGGGGAGGAAAGTGGCTGATATTCCCAGTAGAGAGATGTGGGATCTAGCCTCAACTTGAGAATATGTCCCCTTAGTCCTCCATCTTCCTCTGCTCTTGTCCCCTTCTCCCCCTACCTCCCTCCCCAACATTTTCTCATCCCAGATTCCATCTGAATTTTTATTTATCATTTTGTCACTATTCTTTCCTTTTGACTCTGTATGTCCTCCCATCTTTTTGAATTTCCCTAGGATGAGATAGGGCTCCTCACTGACAAATGTATTTGAGGGGAAGAGCCCCCAAAGACTAGTCAAGAGAACCTGGGTTTGACACCAAGAGCCAGCGGTTTCCCTTCTTTCCCCCTATCATCAGCTGTCAGCCTATAACTCCCTAGACTCTAGGGCCTAGAACAGGTGTGTCATGGGATGGGCTACATACAGTTGGTGCACCAGCTTTACAGTCAAACTCAAAATTAGCCTAATCCACTTACTTAAATGTGTAAGACCAAAGAAGGTCTTCTCCCTGATCTGAAAATGACAGCGAGTTGAGTTGTTATTTGTTTTGTTTTTTAAGTTTCTTTAGCAGCTTTGGTTTTGAACTAGGTTGGCCTCAGACTTACTAAAGCAGTCCAGAGTAAACTTGCAGTTCTCCGCCTCATTCCTCCATCTACCCCAGTGTGAGGTTATAAATCTACACAGCTACATTTGTTTTTATCAGGTGTTGGGGACTTAGGTCTGAGTCGTGTGCATTCTAGGCAAGGACACTACCACGTGAGCTACAACCTCAGCTCTCTAGTTTGGGCTTGAGATAGTTTAGTCATGCAGCACAGAATGGTCTGAAACGTGTGTGATCCCATCACTGCTTCCTGTATGCTGGGATTATGCCAAGAGGTAACTAACTATTCCAGCATACGTTCCCGTGGCTATCCCTAGAGCTCTTATTTTATTCTCAAGTGGCTAAACTGCAAGTCCTTTAAGATGTGGCTTGAGCGTTATCTCATCCACGTGGATGGTCTCACAATTTGCCTCATGCATTTCTAGTCCTCTTTCATCATCCTCTGAACACTCCTTTCATCTCTAACCTGTGGCATATTGTCACTTACTGGACTGTCCTCACAGGGTTAAGTAAGATGCCCTTGCATACATCTCAACAGAACTAGGACACTAATATACTCTTGCCACACAAGTAACAAGTCTCCTGGGGCCATCTATAGCCTCATAACAACCACAAAAGGATCAGGGATCTAAACATCAGCTTGTCTTCAGAACTTTACTTGGACTGTGTTGCCTGTGCACGCATTTGGAGGAACCATCTGCTCTGCATGTGGGGTGCACCTGTATTTCCTCTTACATACCAGGCTCCACTGTCAGGCTGGAGGCAGGAAATTCTTAACCATTCCACAAGTCAGGGGAAATGAGAGAGAGCCTCTCAAAGATCAATCAGCACAAGCTGGACTCTTGTTCTCGTCCAGGTCATTGCTTTGCCATGGTCCCTCACCTTACCAGACCATTGACTGCATTACAGACAAATTAGATGTTATAGTAGCTATTTGTTTTATAATTATGGACACATGGTCACAGTAAGTAATAGATACTACTTTAAGGAATGAAAGACCAATTTTGCAGAGGGGTGGAGCCATCCTAGAGAAGCACAATGGATTGGTTTGTTTCATAGCCAGTTGGTGGATGTGGTGGAACCTGTTCACTTCACAGAGGAACTAGGACCAGAAAGCAAGACGGAAAGTGGGCAAGGCTAGCATCTCTCCACAAACCTACCCCAGTGACCCTCTTTCTCCAGTTCCCCTCCCCTCCTACAGGTCCCAAGGTCTTCCCAAAGTAGTACCACCCACTGAGGGAAAGGCACTAAAAAATATGAGCCTTTGAGAGATGTTTCAAATTCAAATTTCAAATTCAAATTCACCTATGCTCTTAGCTAGCCACGGGACAAAATCTGATTTTAAAAACAACAATAGGAATAAAATTGTTTGCATCACCATGGGTGTGTCCTCTTCACTTGCTCTGCTCCCCACCAGCAATGGATCACAATGGTCCATTCAGTCAGGAAGACAGAAAGGGTGGTGTGTGAATGAGATGGCAGGAAATGAACCTGAGAAAGAAATGAACTTGGGCTGTGGAAAACACTATCGAGTTCAAAGTAATTTGCTCTATAGCCACAAACACTTATTGAGTGCCAGGCAGGGACTGTGCTTAGCACAGAGGATGAAATAATGAACCACAGACCTGGACCTTGCCCACTGAGAGGCTCAAGCAGAGTGCTCAAGGAAGACTCTATTAACCTGGATGGTGGCAACATTCTAGTGAGGAGTTGTGAAAGGGCAATGGGTATGAGAGTCAGGATGCGTAGTGTTCTTTGAGCACATAAAATCTAAGCTAGGATGCTCACTGAGAACTGGAGGAAGGACTGGCATCTAGAAGAAAGGGCTGAATTCCTGGTACCCAGTCTAGGCAGAGGCCCCAAGACTGCTGAAGGAAGGCCACAGACTTACTTGTTCTTTCAGGGACTTGAACAGAACACCTCACTTTCCCTGACACAGATTGATGGCAGAATATTTGCAAATGGATGAACACTCTGTGGAGAAGATTAAAGGATGTAGAAGAAAAGGAATGAAAGTTTGGAGGTAAAGGTGACTCCTCAGAGAAGGAAGTAACTACATCATTGAGTAAGAGACAAGGAGTCCCATTCATGTCCCTCTCGAGCTCCAGCCTATTCTACTAATGGCCACATGCACAAGCTTTCCCAAGCTGCCTCTTAGGGGTATGGGGAACTCTAAGGAGGCAGTTTTGCTTCTCATCTCCAGATAAGTGCAATCTTTTAGCCCAAGTTTCACTCCACAGACATGGGGAAGGTGCAGCTGGTTCATCAATGGACAGAGTTAGCTTGCCATCTATTCTACTTAAGAGAGGAAAATGGATGATCAGGTCTTTCCGTATGTACCATCTGGACCTAGTGTAGAAAGTAGAACACACAGGAATCTATTTCCAGCCTCCTGCACCACCACTGTGGAGTGCTCTGTGTGCTCTTCAGCAGTTAATGAGCGGATAATTTATATTTCATAAGGTAAACTCCGAGTTTCCTTTCTGTAATGACAATAGGCTGTATGCAGCTACCCTGGTGGAACTTAATGTCATCATTGCTTTAGGGCCAAATGTGATGTGCAATAAATAATGTAGTGCCAGAGTGCTCTTCTTTCTATTTACAGTAAGTTAGGAGTCATCCCCATGGCCAACGTGAAACAGCACTTACCACTGTTATGTCTCCATGCAACATGGTTTGCATGGAAAAGCTTCCAATAATTCCAGAGATAGTTTTGTCCTTAGATGTCTTTCTGCCTTCTGAATGAATACATATACTCTTCTTCTCCTTCTGGCTTTTATAGATAAATTAACTCCGTGCCCCATGGGGTATGCCTGAGAGTTTGATTACTTTCATGGATTTCTTACCTTCCAACATGCATTACAAAGAAAACAGCACTCCTCTGTTAAATGTTTTCTGTTCAAAGACCTTTCAGATTCCATGTGCTACCAGAAGAGTAATACAATTGACCAAGGATGTCCTTTAGAGTACAGACAAATTAAACAGCTGTAGGTTTTCCCAAGGGACCTAACTGATGCCATCTTTGACTTAGAATATTTAGTGAACACACTTGTCACATTCAAAATGCTGTGGGCACAATGGGCACTGGACACAGAAGCTGTCCCCAACCTCATCTGATTATATTTTAGAGGAGAAGATAGCCAATTGCCTCAAGTAATGACTTCATTCCAGCTGTGATTGTGCAATGAGTAGGCCAGGTTCAGGATGTGACAAGTATGGAGCTTGGGGACCTGGCTCAGGAATTGGAAGGAGAGTGGCTTTTCCAGTGAAGAGTTGGAATCAACTGGGTCAGAGAGATAGAGGGATATTTCAAATTCAAGGACCAGTAGAAACTTGAGTCTATCCTAGTTTTCAAAGGCTTTGAAAAAGATGCAGGTATTTTCCAGTCCCTGCCTTTTGATGTCAAACATCTTACTCAAGTTCCATCATAGTGAAGAGAACCTGGGGATTCAGGCTTGGTGGGGTGAGAGCAGAGCAGCAGCACCTCCCAGGAAAGGGTGTTTTCACACCTAACCTTTAGCACATTGGAAGCTTTGCAGCCATGCAGGTGAGGCTCCGTCTCTTGAACACCAGCAATGGATAACTGTTGACTTTCACTTCCTTAGCAGTGATGGAAGCACCAAGAAAGACCAAAAAAGGATACCATCTTCCAGCTTTGTTAGTGTCTGGGTGGTCATGTGACCCCCACCATCACCTTTGCTTGATACTTAAAGTGACTGCTGTCTGAATATTGACTTGCTTGTCTGTGTGATCCAGATGTTAGAGGGTAGGTCTAGAATGGGATTCCTTTGTCCCATCTCTTATATCTCCTTGGACTTAGTGAACCCTGTATTTTCCACCTCACTGCCCTCTGACCCTGAGAAAGCTACTCAGCCCTGCTGTACCAATAGTCCCTTCTGCAGAATGGACAAATAATAAAACTGACTTGTATATATACACACATATATATATACATATATATGTGTGTATATATATATATGTGTATATACATATATATACACATATATACGTGTATATATATATATATAAGTATATACATATATATATATAGAGAGAGAGAGAGACAGAGAGACAGAGAGACACAGAAACACACACACACACAGAGAAAGAGAGAGAGAGAGAGAGAGAGAGAGAGAGAGAGAGAGAGAGAGAGCGAGCACAACAAATGAAATGTGTGAGATCCTTGCCGGTCAGAGAGAGAATGTGGCAGGTACCACACACCATGTTAGGTGATGTTAATTCCTGTGGGTAATAGGAGAGGTGACCATGGAAAACCTTTCTCAGAACGTGACACAGACTACAGGACTAGAAAGAACCCAGGAATGGCTTCCCCTGCCTCTGTGTTGACCTTCTAAGCAGACATTTGTGTCTCCTAATCTTTTTTATAAATTTATTTGAGGAAGGAAACATGTCTCACCCTTGCTTACTGTGACTCTCTGGTTTTCCTTCATCTACAAAGCTTTAGGGATTGGATGCTTTACTCTGAGCCCTGTCCTGCATGCTGTACCTTCTGGTCACAAGACATCACCTTGTTGATTACTATGAGATTTACATTGTAGCTGGGAAGTGTGCAGTGGATCCAAGATAGCCATCTATGATAATGACTGTGGCTCAGGGAGCAGAGATAATGGAAAGAGAAATGTCCTAAATTGTAAGAGATGATGGTTAATGCAGTAACTCCCCATAGGCACACACGCCAGTCATCCAACACTCAAATAACATCAGTAGGCACTAAATGTTCATGCTTAGTGGATTACAGGGAAGACTTGAAATGCCATACACACACACACACACACACACACACACACACACACACACAGCCTCCCTGGTCAGCTCTCAACCATACCTTCTAGTTCAGATCTGAAAAGAAATTAATCTTGATTATGTCTGTTAATGAGGAAGGCCACCTAGGAGTGGCTCACTCACAGAGCCGCATAGCTGTCTGGCTAGGAGATAGAGAAGTGGAAGGACAGACACCCTGTTGTGGAGAAGCCATAGCATTTGAAGGGAAGGGGCAGGTGGTCCTCACTGCCATTTCTGACAGCCCTTTCTAACATATTCCCTTGGTCACAGCCAAGAACAACAGTTGATAGAAATGTGCTATAAACTGATGAGTGAGGACAATGAGGCCCATGTATGCAAAGAGACTAGCTGGTTAATAGTGAAGGTGAGATGAAAGCAAAGACATTTGCCTTCAAGCTCCTTATCCTTCCTGATTATCTGGCTTAGGCTAAGGGTATTGTGGGCATATTATTCTTTTTCTCCACTGTGCTGGAGAGGAAAGACTGGAAATGCCATCTTTTGAGAGTTTCTTGATTCTTAGTTTTACTTTCTGGAGCAGACAGGTGACTTGGTTATCAGGTCAATGCATTCTCAGTCTCCACTTTCACTGCAGGAAGATTAGGCTCCATGGAAAAGTGAAGCATAAGAACAGTGATCTGTTTCAGATTCTTCCTACAGAAGCCTGAGTGATGGGATGCCATCACTGAGACCAGGGTTCTTCCAGCCAAGACCTGTCAAATTAGATACTACCTGCCTCTGGGCCCACTGGATCTCTGAGGACCTCGACAACTTCTTTTTTATAACTTAGAGGATCCTCAGGACAGGTTTCTTCAGATTACCTTGCCTGGAGCCTGGCAGTCAGTCAGAGCCTCCTAGAGCAACACACCAGGCCTCCATTCTCCTGCTTCCAAATAGACAACTGACTTACCTTACCCAGAATTATGCTCCCATGAACAAAAGAGAAAATGAATTTTTATTTTTCCTTTAAAAGAGCTATTTTTGGCCCAAGTCTTTTTCTCCCCAGTGTTGATGCTTGCTGAGATGATAAATATGGAAAAGCTACAAAAAACTGTGTTCTTCTCCAGACCACACACCAAGAACATCCATAGGGAAATAGTGAGAGGGTGGCAAGGGGAAGCATTCTTCCATTCAGTTGGAATCTGGCTAGAGCAGACGAAATTCTCCACTTTTGTGCTCTTGTGCCATGATTTTAAACCTAATATACTCTAAGAAAAGTTCTACTGGTAGGTTAGGTTTCTGAAAATAGGAAGATCCCCTTTCTTTTTCCTTGGCCTCTGATTTAGCAGCTGGGCATGTCAACAAATTCCATAATGTTAACATTTTTCTGACCCCTTTGTAAGTGCCAAGGAAGAGGGTGCCTTTGCCAGCAAGGAAAGAAGGTAGCTTGTAGTACCCATGAGGTTACCATGGCACTGAGTGCAGCAATACATCCTTATGAAGTCACTTAACAGGACTGTGGATTTCTGTACAACAGACTCTGGTATTTACATTTATTCTAGCACTCAGGTGGGAACTGGATCCTAACAGATACTTGTGATCTCTCCTTGAATAACAACATAGCAAATGAGAAGTTGGCATGCTGATGCTATATTAAAACACAATTTTCAACAAGTATATTTAGTAAAGTACAGGGAGTCATTAGAATATAGGGTGCGTTATAGTCCACAGGTAGATTCATTCATTTCACTGTCCCTTTCTATACAACTGTTACTAGCTCTTGGTTTGCTAATCTTAGACATCAGACAGTCTTTGTCCAGGGGTCAGTAGTGACTCATAGCCAACTCGAAACCTATGTATCTCAGGTGCTTCCATCAAAGAACTCCATGCTTTGTTGGAAAAAAAAAAAAAGAGGCAAACAATTGTAAGACTTAAAGTAAGCATTTTGTATAAATCCCAACTCCTACCAAACAAACACCATACACACACACACACACACACACACACACACACACACACACACACACCCCTCCTGCTGTGTGTGATGTTTAATATTAAACTGCCCACTCAATAGGATCTAGAACTCACTGGGAAACAGACATCTGGGCATGCCTGTGAGGAAGTTTCTGGATTGGGTTGAGGAGGGAAGACTTGTGATAAGTGTGTGTGGCGCCATTCCCTAGGCTGGGGTTGTGGACTGAATAAAAGGAGACAGTGAGCTAAGCAGGAGCATCCATCTCTTTTGGCTTTCTGCCTATGGATGGAATGGAACCAGCCACCACCCATCTCCTGCCCTCATGCTTTCTCCACCATGATTCCCTCAACCAAAATGAATCCTCACTGCTGGCTAAGCTTCACAGTGCAGGAAGTCATTATCACTTTTGTCTTCCTACTGAGAGAGAAAAGAAGTGATAGTAGAGTGTCCAGCCCCAAATAGGATCGTGATAGGACTCTTGCTTTTTAAAATAATTATTTATTTCCATCCTAAATGCTTCCCTCCTCCCAATTCCCCCTCCCAGAGTTCTTCACCCCGTTTTCCCCTCCCTTTTGCCTCTGGAAGGTATCCCCCTTGAGCATTTCCCTTCTCTGGGGCATCATGTCTCTACAGGATAAGGTGCATCCTTTCCCACTGGGGCAAGTCAGTCCTCTGCTACAGATATGCTGCAGCGTATTTCCAGTCATTCTCCTGGCCCTCTGGACTTCTCTTCTGTCACCCCCAATATCTGATTCTGCAACCCCTTTCTATCCTTCTCCCCTCTTCCACTCAGGTCCCTCCCTCCCTCTGCCTCCCATGATTATTTTGTTCCCCCTTCTACATGGGATTGAAAGCATCCTCACTTGGGCCTTCCTTTTTGTTTAACTTCTTATGGTCTGTGGGGGTATATCAGAGGTTTTCTGTATTTTTTTTACTAATATCCACTTATCAGTGAGTACATACCATGGATGTCCATTTGGGTCTGGGTTATCTCACTCAGGATGATATTTTCTAGTTCCAACCATTTGACTGTAAAGTTCATGATGTCCTAGTTTTTAGTAGCTGAATAGTATTCCATTGTATAAATGGACGATATTTTCTGTGTCTATTCTTCAGTTGAGGGATATCTCGGTTGCTTCCAGTTTCTTGCTATTATGAATAAGGTTGCTATGAACATAGTGGAGCACATGTCCTTCTGAGGCATCTTTTGGTTCTATACCTAGGAGTGGTATAGCTAGATCTTCAGGTAGAACTATTTCCAGTTTTCTGAGGAGCAGCTAGATTGATTTCCAGAATGGTTGTACCAGTTTGCAATTTCACCAGCAATGAAGGAGTGTTCCCCTTTCTCCACATCCTTGCTAGCATTGTTGAGAATGCTGAGATTTTGATCTTAGACATTCTGATTGGTGTGAAGTGGAATCTCAGGGTCGTTTTGGTTTGCATTTCTCTGATGACTAAGGACTTTGAACATTTCTTTAAGTGTTTTTTAGTCATTTGAGATTCCTCTGTTATGAATTCTCTGTATTGCTCTATACACCATTTTTAATTGAATTATTTGGTTATTTAGAGGTTAACTTCTTGAGTTCTTTATATATTTTGGATGTTAGTCTTCTATCAAATATAGGGCTAGTGAAGATCTTTTCTCAATCTGTAGGTTACTAACTTGACCTATTGACAATGTCCTTTACCATACAGAAGCTTTTTAGTCTCAAGAGGTCCCATTTATCAATTATTGATCTTAGCGTCTGAGCTGTTGATGTTCTGCTCAGGAAATTTTTCCATGTGCCAACAGTGTGTTCAAGATTATTTCCCACTTTGTCTTCTATTAGACTTAGTGTATCTAGTTTTATGTTAAGGTCCTTAATCCACTCAGACTTGAGTTTTGTTCATGGTGTTAAATATGGATCAATTTGCACTCTTCTATATGCAGACCACTGGGTAGAGCAGCACCATTTGTTGAAGATGCTTTCTTTTTTTTCCCCATATAAAAAAAAAAGGTGGCTTCTTTGTCAAAGATCAAGTGTCCATAAGTGTATGGGCTTGTTTCTGGGTCTTTAATTTTACTCCATTGATCTGCTTGTCTGTCTCTGTACCAATACCATGTTTTCTTCTTCTTCTTCTTCTTCTTCTTCTTCTTCTTCTTCTTCTTCTTCTTCTTCTTCTTCTTCTTCTTCTTCTTCTTCTTCTTCTTCTTCTTCCTTTTATCACCAATGTTCTGCAGTACAGCTGGAGGTCAGGAATGGTGATTCCCCCAGAAGTTCTTTTATTGTTGAGAAGTCTATCCTTTTTTTCCCATATGAAGTTGAGAATTGCTCTTTTTATGTCTATGAAGATTTGTGTTGAAATTTTTGTGGGAACTGCATTGAATATGTAGATTGCTTTTGGTAAAATGGCTATTTTTACTATGTTAATCCTGCCAATCCATGAGCATTGGAGATTTTTCCATCTTCTGAGGTTTTTTTCATTTTTTTTTCTTCAGGGGCTTGATGTTCTTGTCATACAGGTCTTTTATTTGCTTGGTTAGAGTTATACCTAGATACTTTATATTTTTGTGGTTATTGTAAAGGATGTTGTATCCCTAATTTCTTTCTCAGCTTGTTTATCATTTATATAAAGGAAGGCTAATGATTTGTTTGAGCTAATTTTATATCCATCCATCCATTTTGCTAAAGTTGTTTTTCAGCTATAGGAGTTCTTTGGTAGAATGTTGGGGGTTGGTTTTGTATACTATTATATCATCTGCAAATAGTGGTACCTTGACATCTTCCTTTCCAATCCTGATCCCTTTGATCTTCTTTTATGTTCTTACTACTCTAGCTAGAACTTTGAGTACTACATTGAATAGCTAGGAAGAGAGTAGGCAGCTTGTCTTGTCCCTGATTTTAGTGGGATTGCTTCAAGTTTCTCTCCACTTAATTTGATGTTGGCTTCTGGATTGCTGTATATTGCTTTTATAATGTTTAGATACATGCCATGGATTCCTGATCTCTCTAAGACATGTAACACGAAGCAGTGTTAGATTTGTTAAAGGCTTTTAGATTTGTTGAGCATCTAATGAGATGATCATACAATATTTTTCTTTGAGTTTGTTTATGTAGTGGATTATGTTGAAAGATTTTCCCATACTGAACTGTCCCTGCATCCCTGGGATGAAGTCTATTAATTGTAGTAAATGCTGCTTTTGATGTGTTCTTGGATTCAGTTTGTGAGATTTTTATTGAGTATTTTTGCATGGATGTTTATAAGCAAAATTGGTCTGAAGTACTCTCTCTTTGTTGGGTCTTTGCTTTGTTTAGGTATCTGAGTAACTGGTGGTTTCATAGAATGAATTAGGCAGTGTTCCTTCTGTTTCTATTTTGTGGAATAGTTTGAGGAGTATTGGTATTAGCTCTATTATGAAAGTCTGATAGAATTCTTGACTAAAACCGCCTGGCTCTGGCCGTTTGTTTGTTTGTTTGTTTGTTTGTTGGATGAGAGGTTGTAATGACCTTAGGGGTTATGGGGCTTATATAATTTACCTGATCTTGATTTATTTTTAGTATGTGGTATCTGTCTAGAAAAATCATCCATTTCACCTAGGTTTGCCACTTTTGTTGAGTGTAGGCTTTTGTAGTAAGATTTGATGGTCTTTAAAATTTTCTGCAGTTTCTGCTATTTTGTGTCCCTTTTAATTTGTTAATCTGGATAATATTCCTGTTTCTTTGAGTTAGTTTGGTTGTTGATTTTCTCAAAGAACCAGCTCTTGCTTTTGTTGATTCTTTGTATTGTTCTCTTTGTTTCTAGTTGATTAATTTCAGCCCTGAGTTTGACTATTTCCTGTTGTCTACTCCTCTTGGATATGTTTGCTTCTTTTTGTTCTAAAGCTTCCCATTGGGCTATTAAGTTGCTAGTATATGATCTCTCCAATTTATTTATGAAGGCACTTAGTGCTATGAATTTTTCTCTTACCATTGCTTTCATTGAGTCCCATAAGTTTGACTATGCCGCGTCTTCGTTTTCATTAAATTCTAGAAAGTCTTTAGATTTATTTTTTATATCTTCCCGACAAGGTTATCATTGAGTAGGGAGTTGTTCAGTTTCCACGAGTATGTGGGCTTTCTGTTGCGTTTGTTGTTGAAGTTCAGTTAGTCTGGTCATATGACAGAATGTAAGGGATTCTTTCTATCTTCTTGTATCTGTTGAGGTTTGTTTTGCATCCTATTAATTATATTGTCAGTTTTGTAAAAGGTTCCATGAAGTGCTAAGTACAAGGCATATTCTTTTGTGTTGGGGTTAAATGTTCTGTAAATAACGGTTAAAATCTATTTGGTTCATAGTTTTTGTTAGTGTCACAGTGACTCTGTTTAGTTTCTGTTTCAATGACCTGTACGCTGGTAAGAGTGGCGTATTGAAGTCTCCTTCTATTATTATGTGAGGTTCAATGTGTGCTTTGAACTTTAGTAAAGTTTCTTTTCTTAATGTGGGTGCCCTTGCATTAAGGGCATAGGTGTTCAGAATTGAGACTTCATCTTGATGGATTTTTCTTTTGATAAGTATGAAGTACTTCCCCATCTCTTTTGATTTCTTTTGGTTAAAAGTCTATTTTACTGGATATTAAAATCGATATTCTAGCTTGTTTCTTGGAACGCTTTTCTTGGAAAACGTTTTTCCAGCCATTTACTCTGAGGTAGTGTCTGTCTTCATTGCTGCAGCATGTTTCTTGTATGCAGCAAAATGACAGATTCTTTTTTTGTATCCAGTCTTTTAGCCTGTATCTTTTTATTGAGGAATTGAATCCATTGATGTTGAGAGGTTAATGACCAATGATGATTAGTTCTTGTTATTTTGTTGTTGGACGTGGTATATTGTGAGTGTTTGTGTGTGTACACACACACACACACGTGTTTAAGTTTCTTGGGTTTGTTGTTAAATGATTAATCTTTTTTTGTTGTTTGTTTTCTTGAATGTAGTTACCCTCTTTGTGTTGGAGGTTTTTTTATAGTGTTCTCTGTGGGACTGGATTAGTAGAGATATATTGTTTAAATTTGGAGGTCCATTGCTCTTCAGGTCTGTATACTCATATACTTGTTAGATCAATGTGCCTGCTCCTGGACCCTGTGGCCCTGCCTGTTTCCTAGGAGGTCTGACCTAACCAGGGACACAGGTGAGACCCCTGCCCCAATACACATGCCAGCTGGGACCCCTATAAACCCCAGCAGAGGTGGGTTCTAGCCTGCTCTGCTGGAGCCCCATTGCCTTTCTGGTTGGTACCTCCAGCTGTACCTGTGGCAGATCCAGTACACCTGTGTCTCAACCCCACAGCCCTGCCTGCCTCCCAGGAGGCCTGCTCTAACCCAAGTCAGACAGCTCTACCTGCCTCTGAGGAGGCCTACTCAGGCCAGTCAAATATCAGACATAAACAGATGTTGTAAGCAAGTACAAGAACAGAAGCAACAGAAGCCAGTGTAAACTGGCACCTTCAGAACCCAGTTCTCCTACCACAGCAAGCCCCGGATGCCCTAACACACCTGAAGAGCAAGATTCTGACCTAAAATCCTATCTCATGAACATAATAGAGGCTTTTATGGATGATATAAATAATTCTCTTAAAGAAATATAGGAAAACACAGGCAAACAGGGAGAAGCCCTTAAAGAAGAAACAGATAAATCCCTTAAAGAAATACAGGAAAATACAATCAAATGGGTGAAGGAATTAAACAAAATGGTCCAAGACCTAAAAATGGAAATAGACACGATAAGCAAATCACAAACAGAGGCAACCCTGGAGATGGAAAGCCTAGGAAAGAGAACAAAGACTACAGATGCCAGCATCATCAACAGAATACCAGGGATGGAAGAAAGAATCTCAGTGATATGACTCTTTCCAAGGCCCAAGTATGACCAAGAAAGAAAAATATATGCAGAGTATAAAAGCTGGATGGTGGGAGTATGAAAAACTCTTAGGCACAGCACAGCCAATGCCATCATGACCACAAGGAATCCTGGCTGCCTGCTGCAAGCATCCACAAGACTGGCTTAGATCAACAGTTGATCATAGGTTGGACTTAGGTTTTACATTTCGCTGCTAAGCAGACTGTTAAACTGATAAATTATGAAGGTCTCTGTACACAGTTGTGTACTCACTGAATAGCCCATGAGGCTGCAATGAATGATTCAAAATTGACAGTCCTGTATATAACACTGGTTAACTTCTGTGGATCTCAAAAACATATTAAGTTTTGAATTTAGGAGAAGGACTTATGGGGATGAAGAGTGACAATAAGGATCAGAGGGAGATTAGAGAGGGTAAAGGATTATGGTTACCAGAATGTAGTGTGTGCATGTATGAAATTTTCAAAGAGTAAATTCAATAAAAAGTCATACAATTCAATAGATAAAATCCACAATCTTCAGCTTAGAATTCAAAGTCTACCAGGTCAGGTTGGAACTTATCTTTTCCCATACTCTTTGATAAGTAATTTTATTATTTAATATCTGTTCTTCAGACTCCTTTTTATTCTTTTTTAAAAAATTCTTTCCATCTCTAAAGGTCTGGCACAAGACTAGTTCTTGGCACCTCTATCCTGTGTCCTTCCATGAGAGCAGAGATATTTTGATCTTACTGTATTATAATCTAGCTTTACCTCTTATTTGAACTCTAATGATGGTTTTGTTACACATTCACCTTTTCTAAAGAAGTGTGTAAATAAATGGTTCACAACCATTTTGAGATCAAAGTATCTTTGCACTTCTGCTATTGTGTTGCAAAAGATATCGCTTATTTGTCTCACAAGACTCAACCCCAGAGCTCCCTGCCTCATCCTCCCCAGTGGCTCTGTCAGGCTTAGAGGAGAATGGTTCTGCTCTCCCTTATAGACTTCCTTTTATGCAAAATAATTCTCACTTAATTGTCTGTCTGTTTATATACCTCAGGTCTTCAAGACTGACCACCAAGTCTAGTTAAATCCTCAAGGCTCCATTGCCTGACTAGAAAAGTACCTGTCATTTGGTAAGCGCTAATGAGTTACATTCAAAATATCATATGTATCGTAGTTTTACCAGTAGATGACTGGAGATGGCTCACCTTTTCTCTTTTATATGATTCTAATGTGGACGTGGAGAGGTACTCAGGAGAGGTCCATTCTTAAGTGAGGAGTGATTGATTGTTGATTAGCTGCTCAGAAAGGGGAGGGATCTTCTTCTTCTTCTTCTTCTTCTTCTTCTTCTTCTTCTTCTTCTTCTTCTTCTTCTTCTTCTTCTTCTTCCTCTTCTTCTTTTTAAAGGATACAGTCCCTGGTGAGTTGACCATGTTCCAGTAGCTGGTCACATCCCTGTTAGTATATATGATCAGTATGAATTGGACTCAGTGGGCTATTGATGGGGTAGGACATGACTGGGGTCAGGAGGTAAGGAGTAGAGTCAGTTAGAGGGGAGAGTGGAGGTGAATGTGATTAAAATATATTGTATGAAAGTCTTAAAGAATTAATAATAATATCAAATTAAAATAATTGTGAGGTTTTTCTTTTTTGAGCTCCAATGGAAGAGGTGGAAAGACAATGACTCCTTTGCTCAACTTCGCAATGATCTCATAGGCTGCTATATGAATGACTTTTTTTAAAAAAAAAAAATGAAGTTATCCTTTTTAAGTCTAATAATACCTAGTTGCTGATAGAAAAAGGTTAGAAATGTTAATTAAATCCGCTGTGGATACTCAATCAGAGAGGCATTACGTAAGCTTAATTACTTAACTTTTTGAATCAGCTGATGCTGGTGTGTCACCACTGAATGTCTTTCACGTCGCCAGCTCTTCTGCATGTCAAGCATCTCGACACCTGCTGACAAGTCTTTTTCATCTGCTTTCTCTTGTCAAACTCTTTGCAGTTTCTTCTGTCTTCCAATTAAGTGCTAATACTGATTCTGAGGTAATTTACTCAAATTTACAGGAATTTAAAAAGAAGGAATTTTAATGACAAAAAGAATTCAGTCTTTCTTCCTTTCCTCTGGGAACCTGAAGATTCTGGAAGATTTTCATCAAACTCTGTCTTCCTACAGTGCTCTAGAATCAATGGCTGACCACATAGGAGAAAAAAAAGAGAGAGAGAGCAATGGTCTCATACTAGTTTAAAGTTCAGGGAAATTTAGCTACTAAGCTAACTTTGAGACTCTCTTAGGTAAATTCCTCTTATATAGGTAGTGCATAACACTTTGACAACATGTTCTCCCAGATCACACAAGACTCAAAATTTGGAGTCTATTGATTATTTTCAATTTCCTTTGGCTGGGATCTAACCTGGATGAGGCCATTGTCTATGCAGGTGAGAAGGGCTGACATGTTCAACATCTTGCTTTGAATTTTTTGGTTTTCTTTGCTTTGTTTTTCAAAATGTCTATGATCCTCTCTCTCAAGCACTGGTCTATATTCTAAATCATATAGAAGGAACAGATTGCATGAAACTAAAATAGAGAAGAGAAGAACAGGGAGCTTGCTTTTTTCCCAGATCTTCTGTAACTGACAACTTTTTAGGAAGGTATTTTCCTCTTGGCCTCTAACTGGCAAAGCCTATGCTTTAAAAAACATCTTTGTTTAAGCCAAGGTTGGCCTGAGAGAATCAAAGTCATCCATCCACCTGATCATGGGACAAGCTTCCTTGAGTGGGAATTATTTAGAAAAGTCCAGGTGGCAATAGATATGACCTTGGCTGTGAATTGAGAACTCTGTTAGAAGTATATATGAATAAATCCAGAAAATACTGTTAAATAAAATCAAATATATCTTTTAAAACTTATTACTATCTTCTCCAATAAATCACAGTATTTTATGAAGACAGATATTGATTTCACTTTCATAAGTCAGTTGAATGAGTATGAAAAAAAAAAAAACCTTTCATTGGAAATTTATTACAACCTAGGATCTGTATTAGTTCTTTATGTGATCATGGATCCTTTTGAGATAAACACCTCTATCTCACTTAGCAAGTGAAGAATTTGGAAAAATTGGAGCTTAATAGCCAAAATCGTTGCTCTGACTTTGTTAAAGTCAGTCTGATATCTACAGGATGGAACAGGGCTCTATTAGCAAACACTACCTCAGGGAAGGTTCTCTCAATGCAACTCTGAACCTTCAGTCCTAATAGTTCTTCCCAGAGAATCTTGGAATGTGTACCTGAGCCACCTCTGTGCACTTCAACACAGGCATTAGCACATACTCCCTCCATCCACTCTTCATGGAATCAGTATATGTTGGAGGTAGTGTGTTTGGGTCTAGAGCTGCATTCTGTCTTCAGGAAGCTAAGTACTTTAAATTCCCATGTCCTGTTCCCTTCAGCAGAGTGGCATTTGTTATATGCCTGGCACTAAGAATATCCTCAGCTATTTGTGAATTAAGTGGTATACATGAGAGAGAGTACACTATATGTGGGTGCAAACTACTATGTTTCTGTTGCTCTTTGTATCCTGGGTGATCCTGAGGAAGTCACTGATATACCTTGGTTCAGTGTCTCTTTCTGTAAAGTAATACCACTTAGCATCTATCTATCATCTATCTATCTATCCACATGTATGTACATATATATGTATATATTGCATACATACAGTGTATTGTACATATATTGTATAATTGTGTGTGTATATACATACATACATACTTACATACACATATATTGCATATATCAAATAAAAGAGCCATGTACCCAACAGAGGATGTGCAAACTGATAAGGACAGAGGATGCCTCTGTCAAGATGTACAGCTGCAAATGCATCCCAGAATTAGGGAGCTTAGAGATGGAAAAGGTGTGCAAATCTTCTCTTTAAGTAGCTTTAAAAGTGATTCATTTAAATGGTAGCTCTTCTTGTTACTAATTGTGCAGCAAAATATTATTGTAAGAAACAAAAAGCAGACTGAAAAATACTCAAAACCCAGGAATATCTCCTAGTGACTTGACTTTACAAATCAGGGAAGTAAATCCAGGCTTCAAGTTTGCTGATCAGTAACTAAGTGACAGATGGACCCTGCCTGTTCCAAAAGAGGCAAAGCATCGCAATTCATACTAAAGGAATGAATGCTTTCCTTAAGGTCAGTGCCTATAAATTCTAATACTTGGCTACTTTCCTCATTTATATTAAGGTATTAAAAATTATAGCCAATGTAATAAAGCAAGAAAAATAAATGAACAGCAAACAAATAAAAAATTATATGTATTTAT
The DNA here is from genome assembly GCF_011762505.2 of Arvicanthis niloticus. Taxonomy (NCBI): domain Eukaryota; kingdom Metazoa; phylum Chordata; class Mammalia; order Rodentia; family Muridae; genus Arvicanthis; species Arvicanthis niloticus. The sequence continues at coordinate 43,831,236 of NC_047668.1, read as the reverse complement.
ATGTAACATGATTTCTATTAAGAAATCTTATAGAAGTTGAAAAAATAAAACCTGATTTTAATTTTCTTCAGAACACCTGATTTCAGTAATATCACTAGATATGTAATTAATGTGTAAAAAACTCATATGTGTGTGTGTATTTGTATACCTACACCTATATTAAGAACTACTTTAGAAACTAAAAGGAAAAATTCAAGTTACATGCTCTATCATTAGAATATTTGTAAAATATTCTCTTATTCATTAACATATGATTTTTGTAAAGATGGAATTTTAGAAATTGGTTATAGTATTGTAGACTCTTCTGGGAATGCTCTTTGTGTTCCTGGTTTAGGGGACATACTGATAAAGTTGTGGATGAAAGATATATTTATTTAACTAAGCTACATGAGGAATATTTAAAGTTCCCAAGCTATTTCTATTCTGAAGTAAGAGGAAGATATGAATATACACAGGAACACTTTGAAGGATGGTACAAATATATCCCATGGAAGGAGAGCCTTTCTATCAACTAACAAACATGGTGGCTTGTTAATTGTAAGTGACCAGAGGAAACACATTCTGCTCTGGTTATGCTCAGAAGAAGGGTACAAGGTGGATGGCCTGGAGCAGGTTTGGAGGCTGGGTGTGTTAGTGCAGAATCCAGTGCAGAAAAGGAGCCAGACAGGTTGCAGAGGGTCTTTGTTTTCTGAGCATGAGATCTATTAAAAATATGTATCTGTAAATAGGTGAAAAAATTGATTTATTGTCTGTTGGAGAGATCTGAGTTTCTTGCAATGTAGATGGAAAAATTTCTGCAGAAATCACTTGAGAGAAATTTGTTAAAACAGAAAGGGGATTCGTAATTAATGATTGACATTCAGAGTGAGGAACCCAGGACAGCCCCAGAGTGGGTATCTTAGTTAGGGTTTTATTGCTGTGAGGAGATACCATGATCAAGGTAATTCTTATAAAAGCAAACATTTAATTGGGGCTGGTTTATAGTTTCAGAGGTTCAGTCCATTATCATCATGGCAGAAGCATGGCAGTGTACAGGCAGATATCGGGTTGGAGGAGCTAAGAGTTCTAAATCTTGATCTGAAGGCAGCCAGGAGGAGAGGATATTCTGCAAGCAGTCAGAAGACTCATCTTCACTGGGCATAGCCTGAGCACAGGAAGAGACTTCAAAGTCTACCCCCACAGTGACACACTTCCTCCAACAGAGCCACAGCTACTTCAGTCAGGCCAGACTTCCTGATAGTCGTACTTCCCATGGGGTAAACATTTAAACCTATGAGTCTATGGGGGCCATATCTGCTCAAACCACCAGAGAGTGAAAGTGTTAATCTTTCCCTATATATGAAGATGCAGGAGCAATGAATGTGATCCAGGGGAAAGGTGAGGCTATAAAGAGAGGCCCTGAACAAAATTCTTCTCTCAAAACTGTGGTTGCAGAATACTGTTTCTTCAGAAGTTTCCCAGAATGCTCCTGTCTCTAGTCTGAGATGATTCATTTAGAGGTAGAAAAGTAAGGAGATGGGAAGAGAGGAGGATAGAGCTTTGCAGAGGAGAGAGGGAAGGATAAGAGAGGTGAGGAGAGAGAAATAAAAATTATAAGAGTAAGGGCTTCTGGTGGACTAGGACACTTTATTTTTATCTGTTTACGTATTTATTTATTTGGAAATTATAGCTCATGACATTAAGTAAAAAATCAATGCCATTTCCCACATTTATAGTCTTTGTGTAGCTCTGTACACAAATGTGTAGCACATCGTTTCCCCTGGTAGATTATCTGAGGTTACCATCAATATGCAATAGCCTGTCTTATTTCAGAAACCCAATAAATAAATTCTTCAACACTTAAACCAGAACTCAAATGTCACTGCTTCCTTTGAGAGATGAAGACAGTTTAACAAAGGCAGCAGAAGGATCCCACCCAGGGTCACAGATGAGGACACAGAGAGGCCGCATTGTATGTTTCCTGACTACTATTCCAATTCTCTTCTGTGACTCTTTGAATGAGAAAAACAGTCACTAGTGACTTCATTTTCATGCAGCTACTTCCAGGCTCTTTAAGTGGCCAAGTCCAGGAATACCCTCCAGGGGATCCTGTGCTCTAGAAAATAAGGAAAACAAAGCGAATGGTGTCCCAGTTGCTAGAGACTGAGCTACAGGCTAAAGACACAAGGCTTCTGTTACAATGAAAAAAATTATCCCAGGGAATGAGGTGAGCATGTAAGCCAGGCATGCAGAGGCTGATATAAAACTGAGTATGGAGAGAAGTTCAATGGACGTGATGGTTGGAAGTCCCAAGCCCTTCTTCCCAGTCCTTTGGAAGTTAGCCTTTGGTAGGCAATGTAGAAATGAGTCTGATTATTAGGTGTCTGCAGTTTGCCACACTTGACAGCGTGAGAAAACAGTTTGATTCTGTCTTATAATAAATATTTGTGTATCTAAAATTCATTTCAACCTGTCTTGCCCACTCTATTCAAACAGAAAAGGCCTACACTTTGAAATACACGTAAGCATGTTTCTTTACTTTTCTCTGAGTAGAAGAAAGTTTTACACTGACCACACCCCCCAACCCCCCAAAAGTAAGCATTTCTGACCCATGATAATCATCTGGACAAGATATGGGCTAAATCACAGTCAGGGAGAAAAACTCCATAAGTTAATTTACCTTCTGGTCCCAGCACCAAAATACAGAAACACCCCTGAGATGAATCTTGGGTGCCACAATACAGACAGCAACCAACCCCTCCCCTGTTGAGTTTCCTGGAGGTCATGAGACCAGAAGCTTCTTCCTTGCCACTGCATGGTAGTGTTTTATTTCCTATGCTGCTAGACCCCTAAGAGCTATCCTGCTGCACTGGGTCTGGAAGCAGGTATGCCTCAGGCATGTAGAACTGGCTCCCTGCCTGACTTTTGCAACTCTCTGATTAGCACAGGACACCCTCATCTTGATGTGATGCTATAGTGAGCAACTTCTGAGGTCTCATGGTGAAGGAACAATTACATAACCGAAGCAATGAAGCCAAAACGAACAAAAACATAAGAAGCATAGCCAGCCACCTGCATCGCAGGGGTGCAGAAAAGCAGAGACACATCACAGAGCGGGCCCAGCATCCACCTCACAGTACAAATATCATTTTAGGAAACTGTCCAGCTTATCCCATCACATTATTTTGCTGTATCCCAAAGAGTAATTTTATAAAAAGTTCACTGTGAGCTTGCTCCGTATCTTTGTCTTATGTGATACAAGTCCATTCTTTTAGCTGGCACAGGTTCTTACATGAGCTATGTTTCTCACCATCTACTGTAATAGAAGAAAGACCATTAAGCAGAGTGATGCAGACAGACATCGTGCTTATTCCAAGGTACTTAGAATTGAATTTCCTATCGCCAGGTTCTGCTTTAGCTTCAACCTTGATGGAGTAACTGGATATTCCATTTATTCATTTATTCCCAATGTTTCTACAATTGTCATCTATGTTCAGGTGTTGGAAAAAAAATTATATTTCAGGACAAACGATGGTGTTTGGTGTGGCAGAAATTTTCCTGCCCAATCTATTTGCAGCGAGAGGCCTGTGATTGGACAGGGAAAAGGGAGGCGGAGCTAAGGGTGGCAGAAAGGGAGACACACAGAGTAACAGCATGGCTTTAATTAGCGATATGCAGAGATGATATGAAAAGGTTAGCATAATTGGGATAAATTGTCTATTCTGTGTTGGCATCTTACCATGGGATTTAAGTATATGTTGATATGTAAATGTGATTGATGAACTATAAACTTTAAGAGTTTTGATTTTGAAGGGTGATGGGTAATGTGGTGGCTGATCGCAGTTTGACGATCAGCTGGAGTGGCTGCAAGGGGAACTCGGGAGCTCTGGCAGAGTCTGCTGAGATGAAGACACCCAGCCTGCTCTGGACTGCCAGTCGGAGTTGAGCTTAGTGTGGGAACATGGTAGCTGTGCTGGGAGCCATCCGCTGGTGTGGCCTTCTTCAAGCCAACTAACTCCCCTATTTTCCCTCCTCACTTCAAAATATCTCAATGCCCATATTCAGCTTGTTTTGAAGAGTCTGAGTCCCAATTCCCTGGGCTTTGGGACTGGAGGTAGTTAGTATTGGTTGTCTTTCTAGGAAATTTAGGAATGGTCTTAATTGGAACAGGGAGGAATAGCTAGAATTGATTACATAGCCATAATCTCTTGGTAGAAATCTTTATAATTGTTACTAGGTTGAAGTCATAATTTCTTAGATGGTACAGAATTTATTTTGATGTAAAATCAAGGGTTTCATTGGGATACATTTCTTCTATTGATATAAAATTTTGTAAATACAAGACTTAGACCCAGTCCTTCAATAACTGTTATTTTAAACTGATCTGAGAGGTCTAGCCTGTGAGTTAAGGGCCAAATAGCAAATTCATGGCTCTGAATTTATTGTTAGGGTGTTTTTAATATTTTAATTAGAAATCACTGAAAGAAGTTAACGGACAACAGTCTCGATTACTTTACATAGACAGTTGGTTTTTAAAAATGTCAGAAATCCACAGTATGTGATATTTAATGTTCTTTACTCATTTGTTGTTCAGACAAATCTCTCCCAACAACTTCCCTTTCTTGGATTCAGAGAAGAAACTGAGCATCTATAGAGTTACTCCAGTTGTGACGAGACAGCCACTAGGCAAGAATTGCCTCATTTCATCTACAGACAAAATACTGTCCAAAAAAAAAAAAAAAAAGGACACACTATGCAGAATAGTCAACTGATAATCTCTGCCAAGACACGATGATCATCCCTTCAAATTTCTACATTACTACGGTCTGTCAGATTTTCCTGGACCAGAAAGCTGTAGACTGGGGCTGTATAGGTAGACGGCTGTCTCTATAATTGGTCTCAGTTCTGGAAGCTATTTTAGGCTTCCTATATATTTTCAGTTAATATCTGTGGCTCCTGGATTTCTGAAGGGATTGAAGACTTACGTCACATAGCCAACCCAGTCTCTGTACATTGAGAGAACAGATTTGAAAGGATAGTTTTCAGATTCATTCTGAAGCCAGGACATAAGCCAGGTGCAGAACTATAGTCTTTTAAATTAGGGTAGGTGATGGTGGTCTTTTTTATTGACAATAATGTTGGACTGAGTATTAGGTCTATCTTGTACCTTACAATTACAAAATGGTAATAGCTGTGCTCAATTTATATTTTGAGAGAAAGTTGTTTTTTCTTATTCTAACAAAAAGGGTGAAACGTGGACGAAATTTCCATGTCCAATCTACTTGCAGTGGGATGCCTGTGTTTGGACAGGGAAAAGGGAGGCGAATCTAAGAGTAGCAGGGAGGGGAACACAGGGAGAAACACAAGGGAGCAAATATGGAAGCTGACATGAAACCAACATGGCTTTAGTTAGCCTTATGCAGAGAGGATATGAAAAGGTTAGGATAGTTGGGATAAATTGTCTATTCTGTGTTGGCATCTTGCCATTATTCAATTGGCTTTGAAATTATTCTGTGGGCATCTTGGGATTTGAGTATTTGTTGATATATAAATCTGATTGGTTAATTATAAGCATTAAGAGTTTTGATTTTACCAGGTGATGAGTAATGTGATGGCTGATCGTGGGGTGATCGGTTGTGGCATGGGGCTCTGGCCCACCAGAGAACTTGCTGAAATGAGGACACCCAGCTGGTGCCAGGCAGCCTGATGGTGCCGGTGCGGGCGTTAGTGTTGGAACTTGGCAGCTGTGCTGGGATCCAGCCAGATGCCTCTTTTCTAATACCTCTCATAACACTTTGGTCTTTACTTACTCTAGGAGAGGTGCTGTCTACAACCTAGGTCATGGAGGCTGAAAATAAATTATTCCACCATGCCATTGTAAGCCTACATGTCACCAACCAGACACTGAACCACAGCAATTTTGTTTCAAGAAGGATTTGGGTTCACAATTGCATCTAATATCTCTTTTATATAAGGCTTGGGGGCTCTGCCATGCTCCCCTTTAAGAAGTGGAGGTGGTTGTACCTGCTTTCCAGGTTGTAAATCAGTAGCTTGGGTAGTTGGAAGCACTTTATCAGCTACCTGTAGATGTGAGTATGCAAGCACACTTTGTACAGGATGAAGAAAAACTCATGTTTGCTGACTGCTAAGATTCAAAATGGCCACAGGCATTCTACAAAGCTGAATTCTTGTTGGGTGGCACTTTGAATGCTCCAACTGGACTTTATATGTATCACTGACTTTTGACAAGATGGACATTTTAACAAGCTACAACTTGGTACACGTTTTCTTCTCTAAATAGAGCCTAGAAATGTTCCTGAAGGAAATGCTTGAGAATTCTAAGGATTCCATCATCTGTTGCTGGAGAAAATGGAGCCAGAGCAAGTTAATGACTTTTATGGAATACATAGGATGCTTTGGTTGGGCCTAGCTTGACTGGTTTCTGTTTTAGGGAACTGGCAAAGCTTGCATCTCTTGTTTCAAATTCTGTATCACTTCAACTTTTCCAATTTCCCACTGCATAGCTTTTTAATGACATGTAATTATGGTCCTGATAATGGACATGCCAAGGCTTTGCTCTTTCCCATAAGCCTGTGCTTACTTTGATTAATGCTAACAGTATGGAACCCTCCCATTAGAATGACGACCAATTGTCACTGGATTAGTTTAGGAGACTGGGATGTGTTAGATGGTAGTTGTCATGGCTGTGATGGTCACATGACCCTTTCATCATTTCTGAGGAGCATCATCCAGATTAATTCCATCAGTTTCTGTTGATGCTTTCATCACAACCATTTAATTGGAATAAAACGAGCAAAAAAAGTATCTGTTTTCATGTAGAGACCCAGATCTGCATGTTGCATAAAGTATTTAATAATTGACTGAAATTAAGCTTTTTCCTTAACCTCTCGGAGGTTTCTTATTCAATGATCCCTGTAAAATAAAGATATTTCTAGAGGCCCTGAATTAGGAACACAAAATGACAGAACATATTTTCTCTTAGTTCTGGAGGTCACAAGTCTGAAAGCCAGAGGGAATGTTCCTTCTTTGGGGGTTTTAGGAGAGAATCCAACCTTTGCTCTCCATATCCCTGAGCCCAAAGTGTCTACCTACCCCTCCAATCTCTGCCTCCTGCTTTATATGACATTTTCCTTTGTTTTTCTGTGTCATGAGGGTAATATTATATATATATATATATATATATATATATATATATATATATATATATTTCATGTCATCTGAACATACATGATTTTATGTATCAACAGAAAATCTAGAAACTGCAATGAGAGAAAGCATAAAATATTTGCCTTTCTAAGACTGACTTCATTCACTTATGATTATCTACAGTTGCATCCAATTTCCTGAAACAACAGAACTTCATTATCATTTATGACAGGCAAAGTTCAACTGTTTATAAGTACCACATTTCCCTAATCTATTTATTTGTTGTTGTCTCTTACATTGGTTCTTTGACTTAGCTACTCTTGAATCCCATTGCAATCTCTCTATGATGGCATGCAAATATCTCTGTGGTAGGTTGGTTTCAAGTCCTTCCGGAGGTAGAGCTGGGTCACAGTTTGTTTTCTGAGGCTTCCATTGCATCTGGACTGGTTTGCATTCCCAGCAGCAGTGTTTGAGGACTCTTGTTCACCCACATCTTCCAGCACTTGCTGTTGTCTTTTTAATAACTCTCATTCTGACTCTGACAAGATGAAAACTCTATGTAGATCTGATTTATAATACTCTAGCGAAATAGAAATTTTTTCATATGTTTATTAACCATTTGTGTTTCATCTTCTGACAACTGTCTTCATTTCACTGATCCATTTATCAACTAGGAATACACCTAGTCCAGATTGAAGTTTTCATACTAAGACCCCTAGAATAAGTATACTTCCAAACATATTTTTAAAGTAAAAGATTAGAATTGGATGTGGACATGGCTTTCCAGTGGCCCCATTCACCCCACTACAGATCTCATGAGTATGAGTCTCATGTGAGCTTAGTTAGTTAGTGGTTGCCACATCAAAACTGTTCAACTAATGTCAAGATTATGCCGCCTAGGCACTTAGGAAGAGATCTAATTGCCTTCTTTAAAACTGAGTTTCAACTGGGGGAAATTTGGCTTATTCTGAGCCTAAAAGCAGATGCCATTTGTTGGATATCTGCTGTGAGTTGGTAACATGCAGTTTGCCTGGATTCATTCTCCCAGCTATAAAACTCAGGGCTAGAGTTCAGTCCTGGTGAGGCACACAATCTGTAGAAGGCAGAGCTGGTGTAAATTGCAGGACATCCTAGTTGCTTTCTCCAAGCACCATGCTGTCTCTCTCACTTAGGGAAGCAACTAGCTGAACAGAGATAATGATCATCTCATTCAGGCTCCTTAAGAAGTGCTCCCTGGTAGAGGCAAGCAAGGAGAGAGTATGGCCAGCCTTGTCATTCTGATTTCTAAACTAACCCATCTCAGACAAGGAAAAGACGAGACTGGGAAAACCTTCTTTGATTTCTCTTGGGAAGCATGTGCATTTCCCCACATCGCAAAAAGCCATCTTCTGTGCAGTGAATGTGGTTAGACTATTAATCAAATTATTAATAGAAAAGTTTTCTGGGAGAGAACACACCGTGAATTAGGAAACATTTGCCTTTGCTTGCCTCAGTGATTATGTATCTCCTCCAGGAGACTTTGCAGAGGAGCTCTGTGCTGAGACTTATCAAAGCATTGGATCTAGCTCTAATAAATTGATACACTGCAGAATGTCCAGCTCAGTGAATCAAGTTCATGAGGAGAAGCATTCAGATGTCTGTGAGTTCCAGGCTTGGAGTAATTTTCATACCAGATGGGTTTTTCTCAGCACTAGTTTACCCTCTGACTGTTCTATAGGGCCACAGTCAGTGTAAAGATGCCATTGGCCAGATCAGAAAGCAGAGCCACTGTGGACTTGAAATCAATATTCCTGTGGTCCTCTTGAACTCCGTTAGAGATCAGCTACTCTTAAATGAATCAGGAACCATTGTGCTTAGCTCTAAATTGGTGCCACACAGTCTTGAATTATTCTCTGTGGTCTGGGCATTAAAGTGCCACTGGGAACACTGATGGGGCAGGGAGTCAAGTAGTGAAAAGGGACAAAGATTATGTGGTCTCTATGGAAACCAGGAGACACTGTTGAAAGAGATATAATGTGGTCCTTCAACACGTAAGTCCATGCATCTGGAGGTTTAGATCAGTGGATCTCAGCCTGAGGGCTACAGCCCCTTTGTGAGGATCATATAGCAGATATCATGCTTGTCAGATATTTACATTAGGCCTTATAACGGTAGCAAAATTACAGTTATAAAGTAGCAACAAAAACAATTTTATTGTTTGGAGGTTAGCACAACAGGAGAAACTGTATTAAGTACTTGCTGCATTAGGAAGGTTGAGAACTACTGCTGTAGATGGTGATGCCTCATGATGGATGTGCAACTAAGACTGACCCCTAAAGGCTCACTAAAAGCGTATGATGATGGACTAGTCCCGTTCAGATGTGTGCTATTATATCCCTATGTAAAACATGAGGCATATTAGATGCATTTAGGAACTGTATCTAAAAGTATTACTTAAAAACAACCTTAAATATGTTTGATTTACTCACTAAGAAAAAAATCTGCGTTAAACCCAAGTAAGATTAAAAAACAGGTTTTAGAAAATTTTCTTCAACGATATGACTTCCCTAGATGAGGGGTAAGACTCCACTTCATTAAATGATTGTCTGTTACTTATTACAATTCTAAGAAGATGAGCATTGAGCAGTTTGGGGAGTCCCAAGCAACCACAGGAGAAAGATGTTAATTTTCAATTAGCATTACTTATAAAGCCATATATGTTTTCATTGTCTGTGTCAAGAAGGCTAACACAGAAGTCAGGACTTCTTCATGGTTTTCTTGCCAGGATCAATATCTTGCTTGAACCTTGAATCTCAACCTCTTTGGCACTACCTGACTCTGATCTGATTCCTCCTAAAAGTTTCACCTGACCTTGAAGCACGCTGAACTCCGAGTTTTCTACCTGTTGGCTATTTTTATTCACTTCTGCCAGAGTACCACCGTAGTTTCATATTAACAAGCTCTAGGATGGAATGGATTGCTCAAAGGTTCTGTGTTCACTGACTTGAGAAGTTATGATTCAAGATTCAAAAGAGCAGGTATTATTTTCTTCATTTTGCACATAAAGTGTTTAGGAAACTTGCTGATAGCAGCTCAACTAGTGAAACCTAGAGACACTGTTTGACCTGGATTCAAAGTCATTTACCTCTACATTTACAAGCTATATTACTGTCCACTGGATGTGAACATGTGTTCTGTGAAGACATCACATTTGTTTTGCTTTTTCTGTCTCTGCTCTTTTCTTTTTCTTTTATTTTTTTGGCTTGAGATTTTTTTCTATTATTATTATTATTAATCAACCATTCCATTTGTTTACATCTCAAATGATATCTCACTTTCTGGTTACCCTCTCCACCAACCCCAACCCCCACCCCATAATATCCCACTTCCTGGTATGGACTACATTACTCATGTTCAGAACTTTTCTTTGGTACCCTGAAAAGAGCTCAAAAAATGGCTCCTGGAAGGATAGGAACACAGACAGACATGCACGTCCCTAACACATACTCAACAAAGAAGAAGCTGAAAATAGATATCCATACACCCCCACCCACACAAGCACACATACAACAGAGAAGGAGCTGAATACAACTAGCATGCACCCAGACACATGTAACAGAGACACTGAACATAAATACACAAATAGCCACACAAGCACACAAACAAAACACGCATATGCCTAGATGCATGCACATTTAACCCATTAAGGAAACTTCTCCCAGCTTCATGTAATGGATACAGAGCCCCCAGTACCTTGTCAGAAGACCCCTGGTATCTCAGTGCTATGCTCTCTGACATGCACAACCTTCAAGAAGACCGAATACTGCAGGTATGAGACGGCTATCTCACACCCTGGAGGCCTGTAGTTCTCAAACAAACCAGTTTGAGAACTGTTTTGTTCTCAAACAGTTTGGAGCTTGCCTTAAAGGGATACCGCATGTGGACTCCAGAGAGAGGAAAACATATTTGTTTGTGTTTAAGGCTGCCCACATATTTAAATCCAGCAATAGTAAGAGCAAGCTCACTTGCTGTTGGTTAGTTTCTCAGACTTGCCTTAAATGACTACACATGAAGTGTTCTAGAGCAGCAGACATCTATTGTTTCATGACTCCTGAAGCCGGATGTTAGAAATTTAGACATGCCAAGAATATTATCTTTCTCATGGTCTTGTCATACTGCCTTGTCTTCTGTTTCCTCATCTCTGGTCATCTTCAAAGACTGCATGCAACTGTACTGAGGCTCACATGAAAGAAAAAACAAAAAACAAAATAAAAAACAAACAAACAAAAAAAAAACCTCAAAGACCTGTAATATTCAAGAACCAAACACCATGCCAGAAAAGACCTTTCCCCCCAAAATAACACCCATAAATATGGGGTTTTAGGTCATAGATATAACTTGTTGAGTGCCACCATTAATTGCAGAACAGTTTGTTCAGCTTTATAAAAATATAGAACAAAGTCCTGGGATTTAGGTTTAGAGTGGTTACATTCAGGATTCTGATGGAACAGCCAGCTATGTAAAGGCCAGCCTCTAGCTTATCCTGTGATTTATGTAACTGAAGACATCTGCAAGATGGTCTTTTTGAAACACAAGTCAGAATCCCTCCCATCTCAACAATAAACAAAAACAATAAACAATCCCTGACTGCCGTGTCTTTCTTTGCCCCTCTCTGAAATTCTATTTGCCTGGGGCTCTATAATTCTCTACACTTCTTTTGAGGCCACAAACTCTTCTCTTGCTTCATGTTCTCTGCACAACCCCTCTCTCCATTTCTAGTCCTCTTCCTGGCCCTTCTTCATTGAAATTCTATACATTTCTGTTAACTGTTTCTCCTTGAACCTGGGCCGGATTTGATGGACTCTCATTCACTCAGAGTGTGACTGTGATTGCCTGGGTACTTTCCTGTCACTGCCTAGATTGTGAATTGATTGATAATTGGATCTCAGGCCTATCTCTCCAAGTCTTGCAGACTGGATCTAACACATACTAGGAATTCAATATAGGTTCACCACTAAATGAGAACAAGAGATCTTCACGTTCACATGACATTTCTCTGCCTTTCGGGGCAAATTTCTTAGTATGTTAATTCCAGTGAAAATTCTGTTGAAAGACCAAAAGCCTATGGTGCTTCAAATTGTACTATATTAAAAACACTTTTTTTCCTCTTTAAAAATGGGTGCTATAGCTATTTCATTTGGATGAAAGTTCATAGCTTACAAAATACATTTTCAGATTTCATCTCACGTGCCACTCAAACAAGTTTGGCCGGGCATACCTTAATATCTTCACTTTGTAGCTGACAACACAGACCTAGTTAGATCAACTGACTTACCCAAAGTCACCCTTGCAAGCGCTCAGAGGTGAAATGAACACCATCTGACACAAAGCCAGAAGAATGTGGACTACTTCAGTTTAGACCTCAAGTTGCCTATTACAAAGCCACTTAAGAGTATGAAGCTAAGGGGTCAGCTGATCTGTGGTGAGCATGGAATTTGCAGAGACCTAACAACTGAAAATGGAACTGAGGCTCCTAACTGACCTTCCCTTTCTGTAAGGACCCAAGCGACAAGAGTAAAGCGAATCACCATAAGCAAAGCTTTTCTACCTAGTGCACTGCAGCAGAGCTGCCTTAGACATGTAGCCCAAGACAATTGCAGGTCCCTAACTCTGGTTGCCATAGTTACTTTTTTATGCCAACTTAATACAGACCTAGACATACCTGAGATGGAAGATTTGCCTTCCTCAGACTAGTCTGTTGGAATGTCTCTGGGGGCATTTTCTTGATTGCTAACTATTGTCGCATTATGCTCAGTGTCACCCCTGAAAGGTAGCTGAGCAAGCTAGAGGGAACGAGTCAAGGAACTGCATTCCTCCATGATCACGGCCTCCAAGTTCCTGCCTTGAACGCTTGCCTTGGCTCTCCTCTGTGATGGCCTGCAACCTGTAAGCTGATATAAAACCTTTCCTCCTCAAGCTGCTTTTGGTTATGGTGTTTGTCACAGCAACAGGATGCAAACTAGGACCCTAGCCATGATTTTCTTAACCAAGAGAAGACAAAGAAAAGGATCCAGAGCTATGGCATCTGCCTCTGGGTGGTGCAGCAAGGGCTCCTCAAGGTTAACTGAGGGAACAAGACCCTCTTCCAGAATGGGCAGCATCTTCGGGCAGGCAGCCCAAGTATGAGGAAAACTCAAGCTTGCATTCTTGCTTCATGTTCCACTGCTTTGGAGCGTCTATCCTCGCTGCTGCTCTTCACGGTCATCAGAATCTAGCTTCTTTTGTTTCCAGTGTGTACTGAAGGCCTATAACCTGTTAAGAAGCTTTCAGGGCTTCAGGGTTGTATTGAGATTGTTGAGGATGCAACAGCTTCAGGGCCTGAGCAGCTACTGGTTTTAGCCTCTTCTGAATTCAGACAGCCATTGTTGGATCTATAGACCTATAGATTAGAAGCCATTTTTGGAAATCACCTCCTTTTTTTCCGTGTGTGAGTGTGTGTGTGTGTGTGTGTGTGTGTACACATGTCTGTGTGTATCTTTCTTGTTATGTTCATTCTATCCATTCTGCTTGTCTAGAAAATTCATATATACCTATGGGCCCAGAATCCCATGATTTCAAATGTAGAGTGGAATGAGAAATGGCTCTTAGGCTTTGAGATTCTCTAGGTTCTACTCATCTATTGGTTTGATACTTGCTGTAAGAAGCCTTGTGCTGCTCTAAAATCAACCAGCAAGAAACACTGTATTTGCCATTTACACAGCAGTCAGAGGTGGCTTCTGGCACTAAGTACTCCCTCCGTGCCTGGATGCCTGTAGGTAAAATCTGGGAAACAAGCTGATTTAAGAAGAAAATACTGACGCATGCATCACAGTTGGATTAGCTCTGCAGCGGGTAATAACTGCCTGTACCCACAGCAGAGCGAGGCAGCCTATCTGAAACCTGGGCCCATTCTACTTCTGCCTTGCCAGCTGCTGCTGTGACACTTTTGATGGAGTGACAGGGGTGATGAAGTGACTCAAACCAAACTTAGGGGAATGTGATGGGGCTGTGAATACTGCAAGCCTAAAGTGACTCAGCCAGGAGCCTGAGGATTTCTGCCAACCCTCTCAGGTGGTATAAGACATAATCTGACTGTTGTTGAGGCTTCTGTCTATTTGACAAGCAATTAGTTATTAATGTGTTGAGCTGATCAGAAGGGGTCTCAAAGCTGGATGAGGGAAAGGGGGAAATTATAAAAGTAATGAGGTAACATTCAAAAATATGATAAACAGAATTCATCTAGAAGTTGGCTTTGTGGGCTCGGGCTTGTTTTTTATTCTGTCTATCTATCTATCTATCTATCTATCTATCTATCTATCTATCTATTTATCTATCTATCTATCTATCTTTAGTGAGCTCATGAGTTACAGATTTCTAAATTAAACACACAAACAAAATGGAGCTCCCAGGTATTCTTATTTATGCCACTGATGGACAGATGATGTTTCTGGAGACAGGATGGCTTTGTTCAGCTCACCTAGCAGAAGAGAACTGGAATTGAATCTAGATCAGCTGGGTCCCTCTGGGACATTTGTCGTCACAGAAGTCTGGCCACCTCTCTGGCCGTGAAACCCATGAGGCTAGCAGCTAGCATTAAACCTCCTTCTCTCTCATGGCCTGAGTGGGAGGTTGTGTCATTTGACACAAAGAGCTCTTTCTCCAGCTGTCCCCTCTGAGGACCACCCAGGACAAAGTTGGTTTCAGCCACAGCTGGACAAATTTAGGTCAAATCTGCAGAAGAATTTCCTGGCAGTGTGGCTAAACAATGGGATAAGTTCCTGAGCAAAGAATTAATTTTCCCCTTTAGAAGATCTGAAAGTATTAGCGATCCACCCCACTCCCCCTTCCCTGTCTGTAGGGAGCTGAAGCACGAACTCTATATCCTGTTCCATTCTCTTTATTACACCAGAGAAGGCCGTGAAGCCTGGAGGGCATGAGACAACTAAATCTCCCAAAAAAGCTGTTTAGAAGAGATGCAAAGGGCAATGAGTCTGTGAATTTTCCCACACCCCTGTTCTATGTGTGGCTCTGCCAGGATGCCAGGAATAAAGCATTGATTAACACAGGATCCTATGTGCATGGGAATTTGAGTCTAGTGAAGTGAGACAAGTTTAGAAACTTGGAAGGTGCTATTATGTTCTGAATTGTAGCAAAACAAGTCATAGAGAGGAACAGTTAGAGCCTCCTTAGCTAGGAAAATTCAAGAAGTCTCTCTGATAAGATGGTTTCTGAGTTGAGACCCAGGGACGAAAGGAAGCATCCCTGGAGACAAATGAGGAAATATCGAGAACATAGAGGAGAGGAGAATGAAGGTGCAGAAGAAAGGCTCAGGAGCACTGTGGATTGCTCTTTCTAGGTTACTGGACCTTTCTGAAGTCCAGTCACTGCACTTGTATGAAAGAACAGTCTCAAGTATTTCTATACAAGCTTGGTGTGAAGGAAAAGTGAGAAAAGCTATTCTCCATCTGATATGTTACTAAGTCCCAAACATTCCCTGTTACAGTATTTATAAGTGCTTTGGTTGTTAGAAGGCATTGAATAGAAACCCTGCATGATGTGGGATCTTGAGTGGGATACGTACTGCTTTAGCAGTCCTTCAGATGTTTTTAACTAATAGCAGGCTTCTTTCTCTCTCTCTCTCTCTCTCTCTCTCTCTCTCTCTCTCTCTCTCTCTCTCTCTTTCTTCCTTGTCTTTCTTCTTTTTTCTTTTGCTTCACCTTCTCTGCAACTTCTTAGAGGGCACATGCATCCATTTTCTTCTCTGTGATAAAAATAGCCAATAGACATATTTGAGAATGGAGCATTTGCCTGGCTTATGGTTTCACAGGACCCGGTCCACCATGACTGGAAAGATACTGCCCAGGTATGCACTTTACAACTTGGTTAATCAGACAGTACAGAAGAGAGTGCTAACATTTGAAGGATTCAAGCAGGACCAAAGGCTCTACTTGGAAATGAGAAAGGCAATACCTGGCATATACTGGCAAGGAGTTTGTCTGTATTTGATCCCTGTCTGCAGACTTTATAGAAGGCTAGGATGATAGACTAATGATCTTGGCAGAGTGAATTTCAAGAAAATATAGCATAGAGTCTGGCTATTGTTGGCTACTGTTAGCTATATTTATTTTGCAGATGGGGAGTCGGGGAGTGCAGAAAGCATTCTCTTCTTTGCTTCTTGGATCATTATGATATGAACTGAGGTACCCCATTATGGCTTCTATGTCATCATGAAATGAACTCTCTGAATCTGTGAACTGAAACTAGTCTTCCTTCCTTCCTTCCTTCCTTCCTTCCTTCCTTCCTTCCTTCCTTCCTTTCTTGCTTCCTTTCTTTCTTCTTAATTTGTGGGTACTCAGCAAAAGCAACTGGTGGATCAGAAAGTAATTCCAAGCACAATGTGACAGTGTGTGTGTGTGTTTGAGACAAGGCCTTACTATGCAGCCTTGGCTAGCCTAGAACTCACAGAGATCCTCCTGACTCGGCCTCCCAAGTGATAAGATTAAAGCCACTTACCACCATGTCTGGCTTTATGTTCACACTCTGACATATCTTTCTTGAAGGCTACTATGTGTTTTATGAAGGTGAAATTCTCAAACTCAAAGAAAAAGAGAGGGGGAGGGACAGAGATAGAAAGAGAAAAATAAAGAATGTGTATGTGGAATGTTGATCAATAGTCCAATCAAAATATAACATGATAGTCTGTTCTATATACTGGTCTATTAACAAAACAGCCTAACACTCTTTGCCTGTATCCTAAACCCATCAGGAGAACAAAATGGCTCTTTCCCCCAAGACGCTGTAACACTCTTTTCCCCACATCCAAATATTACTGTGACAGCTTGAAGACTATTGTTTAGTATGAAGAATTTTAGAAAAATGAAATTGAACTTTTTAGCCATATGCTCCATCCAGTGTTTGCAGGACATAAATAATAAATGATGAACTCTCACTTCTTTGTCTTTGCACACATGTGGATGTGCTGCTGTGAATGACTGGCACTGTCTAGTATTTCTTTTGAAAGAATACCTCACCTTCCTAGGCAATTAGAGGCTACAATTCATGTGAACCATAGCTTTATCCCTGGGGCTTCTGTTCTTTTTAACCCCACTAAAGATTGTACATTCAACTTTGGATATAAATAGGCCAGTTACATTTGATCTCAGTATTGAATGTCCTTATGAGCGCTTGCATGCTGTCATAGACGCGGGGATTATATTCCAGAGCGTAACTATGGAATCAATTGAGGAGTAAGCCCTTTGGAGAGATTCTGCTGCTTGGAGAGATAGCATAATTGACTGTTCTATAATAAGCAGTGGTGTTCCACTAGCATTGGGACAAAGGACATTCACCTATAGTTTATGTGTCTCTGCAGTCACATTGGGACAGTATATCTCTGGTTCAACATGGCTGTTCAGTATTGCAGGGAACATGGCTGTTCTCCAGCATACGCCTTACACTCAACTTTGGCTATGTTAACACCTGGAACCTTGACAAAGCCTGGAAAGACAAACCTTGGCATTATTCCTACTTAGTTGGTGAGCAAATGAAGGAGAGGAGGCAAACAGCTTTGCACTGGTCCCATGCACAGTACAATCTGACATGCTAATTTCTGCGTTGTTTTACATTTTTCATGAAAGCATGTATTTAAGTGTTTATCTCCTAGAGTACTTTCAATAGAACGTGTTTCAGTTAAAAACATAGTGATGATAGTAATTTAACATATGATGGGACATATATTTGCTCAGGCAAAGACAATAAAATTCTTTTTTGAAAATGAAAACCCTTTCTGATGTCTGATGTTCCTTATCATATGTGTCTCTTTACTGGAAACTCTCTCTCTCTCTCTCTCTCTCTCTGTATGTGTGTCTGTGTATGTCTGTGTGTCTGTGTATATGTGTGTCTGTGTGTGTGTGAGAGAGAGAGAGAGAGAAAGAGAGAGAGAGAGAGAGAGAGAGAGAGAGAGAGAGAGAGAGAGAGAGAGAGAGAGAAACATAATCATTTTCTTCCATTTTTTTCTGTTTTTAGTAAACTCTACTTTGGCCTTTCTTAAATTGTTCTGGTAAAGGTCATCACTCTAACTCTTATTCCCAAAAACCATTTCAGAAGTGCACCTCAGCTCCTATCACATTGTATTATGTAAATATTCCTCAAAACATGCACAAATGTTTGTATGTCTCACCCATGAGTCTGTTTCAAGGGCCAGGAAGATCAGAAGAAAAGAAGGCTGACACAGGATGTCAGAGGCTACAGTCAGACTGAGTGACATAGGGTGACTCTAGGCCTAAGCTAAGGAACTGATAATAAGCTCTTAGCTGCTGATCAAGTTCCAAGAGCTGACAGAAGATGGTTTCTCATGGTCAAGTTCATAGTTAGGAGGTCAAGAACACATGGCTTGATAGGTCATAGGCCATAGAGAAGACCATGATACTGTTATTTAGCTAAATGGACATAGTATTAAAGTATCTTAGACTTGTTGCTATACCTATAGGCCAGCGGATCTCTCAACCCTCTTGAGAGAAGCTGCTTTCAGTAGATGGTTATTGCCATAGAGACATGAACTACTCCAAGTGCAGACAATAAGATACTGTAGGGTGTTCCACCCTGAATGGGGCATACATATTACACTCTCCTTGAACACTCAAGGTTCTTCATAGAGGAAGGGATGGATAACTTTAAGGAATCACTGTTTTCTGGACACAAGAGAGCAGTGGCACAGAGTAACGCATACACATTTTGACAGCATACACAAGACCTGTAAAAGGTCAAACCAGGTAAGAATTCTAGTGTGGATAGGGGAGGTGGGTACATAAGTCACACCACTAGCTGCTGAGAGAGCAAGAGAGAGAGAGAGAGAGAGAGAGAGAGAGAGAGAGAGAGAGAGAGAGAGAGAGAGAGAGGAAAGAGAGGAAGAGAGAAATTTCCAGAATAGCTTCTAAGCAATTTGACCTCTCTCACTCTTCTTTTCTCTCCTCTCTCTCCCCCTCCCTCCCTCCCTCCTCCTCCCTCCCTCCCCTCTCATCCCCCCAACCCCCGACCAAGGGTATTGCTCAGTGAACTTGCCTAGTAGCAAATCCATCCAGTCCTCAGGTAATCCTAGCCTGAAGGTGATCCATGCAGAGGCATGGTTAGCTTTATTTAACAGACTAGGAAGAGTGTCTCCAGAGGCAAAAGGATTGAGTTGCATCCTCCTACAGCCAGGAAAAGGCTGGAAAGAGCTACCAGGGACAGCACAGCCTGTGGACAAGCTGGTAAGACCAGCTGCACATATTCTCTGTCCTTAATTCTTTGTCCATCCAAAAGTATTCCCATCTAGGTATGGAATGTGCAATCTTTTCATGCCATGTTCTGACAGGCGTTAGGCTAGGGACTTTCTAAATTGTAGTAAATCTTTAAAGTAACCTAGAGAATAAAAGTTATTCCCATCTGATGGGATTACAGAGACCTGGGAATCTGAGAGGCTCGTGCTATGTCTAAGGTAGTACTACCCAGAAATGTCTGTGATGTGCCCAAAGGGGTTCTGCAGAGGACCCTGCTGATGAACAGTCAACCCCACCCTTGCTGTTGGCTCTTTGATGCAGGGATGACAAACCACTGCTGTTCTCTGCTCCCATTTCTGTCACCCTGGGGCTGGTTTATGGCTAAGTCTCTTTATCTGCCTCTGGTGAACTCCTTTTTTTTTTCTTCTAAATTCATCAGCCTAAAATGACAGAGACAACCTGAAGTCTTTCTCAAGAAGGGGTTAGTGTGACATAGGGTGAGATGAGGTAAGACTCTCTGTTACCTATGTACATGCTGTCAACTCTCTGTATCCATGCATTCAACAAACCACAAACTAAGATTGAGCAAGAAAAAAATGGCATCTATACAAAGCATTCACAGGATTTATTCTCTTGTCATAATTTTCTACATGACACAGTATAACAGTTTTTTGCTAAAAGAACATTTAAACTGCATTGAGTATTAAAGGAGGCATACAAGGGTTCCATGCAAATATACTATGTTTTCTATAGATGATTTGAACTTATATGGATTTTGATAACCCTGGGATTCTTGGAGCCCATCTCCCATAAATATCAAAGAATGGCTACATTTGCCAGTAAATGAGGAGATGCAGCTTCCTGAGCTGAACGTTCTCCCTTTAAGAAGTAATATGTAAAAATTAATGCAAACAGAAATACCACTTCTTCTCCCATCACCTTGTCCTGAGTCCCTCACTTTTAATCGCATGCTTCTCTATACCTGTACACGTGCATGAGCACACACACACACACACACACACACACACACACAGAAATCATGAGCAAAACCAGACAGACACTGTGACTTCTATCCTCACAGCTCCTCCCCCTTGCTGTTGCCATGGGCAACCACTGCCCACAGGTGCCATAGGTTTGGGCTACTTGGCAAGGCTGGATTGTCACATTGCAGCTCCAGTAGCTGTGTGTGGGCGAAAAAAGGGGCACTCACCGGATGTGTTCTGTAATTAGTCCTTCTCAGAATAGCCTTGATTGTCAATCTCAGATCAAAGGAGGACAGACTTCTTCAGAGAGAAAAAAAATAATAGCTGAATTCTTAGTAAAGCAGAAATTTTGTTCTTCCAGCTCCCTAAGAGTGCTAGAAAGATGTGAAGTAAGACAGTAGGGAAGTACAAACCCTGAATCTGGACAACTGAGGATGACTGAGCAGGACTTTCATCTTCCATACAGCCACACAGGCCACCATCCCTTAAGCAAGCCTTGCCAGGTCAGCATTTGCCCATTTGAGTTCAGGCAAATCATTTCCCTAAGTCATTTCCATGAAGCAAATGCATGGCAAAGCTCCGGCATATGACTTTTTCTTCTCTGGCTCAAAATTTCTTTCCACACTACAGCCTCATCCTGTCTTCAGCATACAGTTCTGAGATTAAGAGAACTGTGTGGAAACCCAGGAGCCAACACACTAACTTCTGCAGATCACCAAATCTAGCTTTGCTGCACAGTGATTGTACGAGCTGAGTTTTCTTCTGAACCCATTAGTTTCTATTAACTTACCTCCGCATCTCTATATGATGTTGTACTTTCTGACCACTATGGCCTGTGTTGGGTTCCTGACTAGCCTGCCCCTCTGCACGGTGCCTTGCCTCTCATGAATAGTAATTTAGCTCTTCTACTTCTATCTGTGTAACCCTGCTTCTTGCAACTACTCTTCAATGAGAATGAGAGAAATACAGTCTGAACTGATCTCTCCTGATGCAGCTAAATGGAGCTTGAAGTCAAATTAATGAATTACCAGGAATGTAAGAACTCAATATAGATTCTGTTTGCTCCTTCCCTTGGTCCTGCAAAAGCGCAGCACCAGGCACAGATATAGACTGCACAGTGTGTGCTTGCCCTGTCTCATCAAATCAGCACATGAATACCTGATATCTAGATCAAACGAAGTCCGTTGGCAGGCTTAGCTCTTCTCATTCAGAAATGGACGCTCAGGAGCCCCACTTCACAACTTAAAGTAGGTCAGGTTTTGTTTCTGCTCTTTGTGAATGAATTCAACATTGCTCTACACTGGTCTTCTTGATTGGTCTTGCTGGGTGGGAATCCAGTTGGTGCCCACTGCAAACTAGCCAGAGGCTAGTATGTGACTGT
This sequence comes from Arvicanthis niloticus, assembly GCF_011762505.2. NCBI lineage: Eukaryota > Metazoa > Chordata > Mammalia > Rodentia > Muridae > Arvicanthis > Arvicanthis niloticus. The sequence goes on along the minus strand of NC_047668.1, from coordinate 43,809,451 downwards.
GCATACAGAATGATTGGTGTGACCTCAATATGAGAAGCTGCGAATCTGTGGCAGGGAAAATAATCTCTCAATATTTTATCATCTGAAAAAATAAATACAAGTGGACAGATAAAAAAAAATGTAATGACAAAAGTAATAAAACTAGCGACAGTTTGATGTGTCAGTACCAAAGATTGAGATTTTAATATACATTATCACATTTTTTCTCAATGTTTCTTTCTACTTCTTTCTTTCTTTTTCCTTTGTTTTCTTTTCCAGGGGATGGCTATATTTGGCACTCAATGTGGAGAAGCTTCTCTAACTGGATATTTTTCCTTAAAGCAGCTATATGTTGAGATTAATGCATAGAAAGACACCACTTTTGCTTTTCCACAACTTGACTCTTTAGTTAAAGTTGGCTTGACAATCAGCCCAGAATGTTGTCCAAAGAGCATTCTAGATGTTTCCAGGAAGTATTAGGATTACACTGAGGTCTAAATCTTTGGGGTAGGTGGATTTGGTAAAGACTAATTCCTGTTGTAATTGTTCCTCAAGTCAAATGCAAGGTTCTTAGTGCTGTCGCCCATTACCTACTCTCTGCTCTATACTGGGTCTCATCTTTCACTTTATGTCCCAGACAGGATAAATGGCAAAGTCCAGTTAGTCTATGTTGCTTTTCCTTAGATGATATTAATTAAACCCAGTTTTAAGTGTGAGACTCATTTTGACCACCCCAGAACAGCAAGAAGTGGTGGGCCACTTCTGGCCACCATGTGCTCTTCTGTGCCCTCTATGTATTTCAGAAAGAGACTCACATGCTTCAGACAAAGACTGCCCCTTCAAGCCTGGATCCCAGAATGTGTCAGGCAAGGAGCCAACCCTAGATGAATCTGTGATCATTTGTGAGATATGAATAAGAAAACTGAGCTTATAGTAATCAGCTGAGACCACATATCTTCATTTACCTGACCAGACCTTCTCTGTGTTCTCTTGGGGTTCACTATAGCACTTAATTTAATATTTCCAGTTTCATATGAAATAGTATTTCCTCCTCCATATTTGCCTTTCCTATTACCTAGAGAAACCCAAAAGGGCAAGACACTGTGCGTTTGTTTACCATTGTATCTTTAATGCCCAGACTGGACACTAGGACCATATTGTCTGAATGTATTAGGTAAAGATCTCAAATTTGCAATTACTGATTGGTTGCAAACAGGACATTCTCAATGACTAAAGTCTAGGTAACTTGTTGGGTATGAACATGAAATCAGAATGGCATGCATTTTATCAATGAACAGAGCTTAGGACTTTTTCAGTAACTAGAAATGGCGACTGCATAATAACAAGGGAAGAATGGTGGCCATGACAGGAGGACTGATAGGAAGGCAAAAATGGAAGCTCTGAACTGTGTGGTTCCCTTCCAGAAGTTGCCAGGGAGAAGGTAACATTCACAACATTCTTGTCTTTAAAGGAGGCAGAAATTTGGTTGTACATAACAGACATAATAATCCAATAGGGTGTGGTAGAGAATACCCATTCTCACAAAGACTGTGGTTCACAATTGTCCTAACACTTTCCCTTCTGCCTTGGCTGAACAGAGGTGTCATACACTGATATGTGCCATTCATTCTGTTCCCTTTGTATCTTTCTAGCTTTATTTCAATGAACCTTGATACTAGGATCTTACATTGCCTGCACTAGGAGTGATCAGGCAACACAGAATACATACAAACCACTGCAAGAGAAATTTCTTGAAAATGCCAACCCTAGTGAAATTATAAAAACCAGTAACTGATGAGATAATTATTTGACTGATTCATCAAAGTATCAATTTTGTCAAATGCCGTGTATCTAGAAAGATTACTAGAAGCTTCTTCATGATTAAAAGCAGGACATTAAAAGGTAGATTTGTTCCCCTGTATCATTCTTTCAATTCAGCACATTTTTTGAGAATTTTTTTTTCATAGGGTTTTAAGATACTCAAATTTTTTGGAAATCATGTAAACATCACACTTACATGAGGATCAGTCTAGACCAAGAAAATAAGCCATATTTGCTCAGGTTCTAGTATATGTTCAGACAATTCTCACGTCACCTTAAAACCTCAGCTTTCTTTGCTCCTGAACATGAAATAAGTCACTACCTCTTATAAGGATTGAAAACCGATGTGTGCAACTGACAAGAGACAAAGAGCTGCAGGTCATGACTGTGTCACATGTCCTCCAAGGCCAGACCCACAGATGGGTTAAGATCTTTCTCTTCAACCATGCAAAGTGCAAGCTTAGGGCTTCTTGAAGACATAATTTCTTTCTGAGGCATAGTGTTACTATGTGGGATTTTAAAGGACATACTTTTTTCCTTCCCTCATTAGTTACAGCATGCTATTTCTCAGCAGAAACATTTCCTTTATTCCTTTCCTGAAATCACTATGATTTCCTAATAAGGAAACATACTCAAAGTCTCCCCAAGGCCACCACTTAGGCACTGCAGATTATAGGAGTAATCACAGAGGCTGTCATGCTGACTGCTCATTCAACTTTCCATCCCAAACTTCTATGGGCAGAACAAAGCATCCACAGAAATAGAATTTTTATAAAGGAGTTTTATTAACAATGCAGTGCTTTTCAGGTTTACATTTACAAAGGCTCTAATTCTAATTTCCAGCCCAACGAATTCTAAAGTAGAACAGAAAGTAAATAAGTGTCTATTTAATTAAAGGTCAGTCTTGATTGAGGGGTGACTGATTCATTCATTCATTTAGCGAACACATGTTGAACCCCAGTGTGCAAAGGAGAAATGGGATGCTTGCACACCCACAGATTTCTTGCAGGTATTATTCACAAGTTAGTAAAAGCCTAGGACCCATAAACCAGAAAGGCACAAGGTTCTCTGAAAGACTTTGCATAGGTCATACAATAAAGCTTTACTGGGAGGAAAAGAAAAAAGCATAGGTCAGGTACAGTTCCTTTTCCATGATGTTTCCTGAAGACATGTAGAGAAACTTCTATTCTATTCACTTCAGTTAGAGCACCGATGTCAGACCAAAGGAATGATTCCTCTCATCTAGCACGGTGAATCAGGAAGCTTATCCAGGTTCCTTGCAGTAGCACTACTGATTCAAAGGCAGCTGCATCACCCAAGAGCTCAGCCCAGCATGGAGGGCAATGAGTGAAAGCTGCATCCAGCATCCTGGCACACTCTATACAACTTGCTTATGCATGCATCGGAGCAGCCAGAGGTCAGTGGCAGGTGTCTCCCTCTATCATTCTCCATCATTTTGTTTTTCAGTTTCTCTCATTGGACCTGGAGCTCACTGATGGCCTAGACTGGCTGTGAGTTGAGCCCCCAGAATCCCGTCTGTCTCAGCTTTTCAATACTGGTACAATTGCAGTTACATGTTGATCCTCATAGTTTTTTCTGTGGGTTCTGGGCATCTGAACTCAGGTCCTTAAGCTTGCACCGAAAATATTCTTATCCACTGTACCATCTCCCTAGTGTCTACGTTTTCCTTTGATTGCAGAAAATATTACCAGTTTCTTAGCTATGTGTATAGTTAAACAAAGACTACATGAGACACAGAAGCACAGTGGACCTTATTAGAAACTCATTAACAATAAAAACAAAATGGTAATAGCAGGAGAGGAAAGGACAGGGATGCATAGGGAAAGAGGAAAAGAAAAAGGATACTAAACAGAGAGATGCAGTGGATGGAGTTGCACAGATATCTATGGCATCTGTAAATCTCTAGTCCAGTCCTGAATGGAGCACAAATTACACTTTGACTTCCAAGTCAGCTAACTTTTTTCAATTCTGCAAGCATAGCTGGTTAATAGTATGATAATTAAATACTCTAATGAGTATAGTGTGATTAGTTCTTATCTCTACTTTCCCTTCCTTCCAGTCTTCCCTGTTTTGGGATAAATCTAAAGTTCCCAGGCAGACATTGAGCCTGAGGCTAAAGGAAGCTCACATTCTCCTATATGCAAATAATTCACTCTATTTCCACCCTCTCCCCCTTGTTCTAGCAATCTCTGATTGATAATTGAAATTCTTCACAAAATATTGGACTTCCTTCTTCAAGACTCCCCCACATGAACCTTCGAAACCACACGTCTTTACTCCTTTAAGCTAAGATGTAGTCAAGTGCATCTGAGAATAAGATTATATAGAAAATCCAATCTGCCACACATGAAGGAGTGATCCCCTCCCTCTGAGGCTGTGTGTGGAGAGCTGGCAAACTGTGAAGGCAGAGCTGCCTGAGCCACCTTCCCCCCAGGGTGCCAAGCTTTCCTGGACCAAAGCATGCCCCTCCACTCCTCCACAGCTCTGGTATCTTTAATCTATATTTCCATTGACCTTTTCAGCTATTTTCCCTGAACTTTTCAGCTATTTTTCCCTCACTTGTCTCCTATTAATGGCCCTTAGGTTTCGTAAAGGAGGACATAGAACTATGATTACTTTCTGTAAATTTTTACAAGCTCTGCTTTTTCTCTACCTCATCTCAATAGAGAACAGAACACCATATCCCACTTACTTTTTCTCTCTCTCTTTGGTGGAAAATGTGGGGGAACTTCTCTAAGTGTTTGCCCATGAAGGACAGCCCTTATTCATGTGTACAGCCTATAGCCCTCCTATGACTCTTGAGTCTAAATGTGTCCACTGCAGAGATTAGATGCATTCAAAGGCTCTGTTCCCCAACACCCCCTTCCTCTTGTCTGACCTTCTCTACCTGGTCTCTGTTCACACATATCTGCTTATCAAGCTTGACTTGTGTCTCTGCCTCAGACTGTTAATTAGTCTTTGTAAAACCTTCTCTACTCTCTGTTTAGAAAAGTCTTTACTGCTGTGAGCTAGACATACATACACAGTGGCGTCCTAGCTATGACTTTCTTGTCCCCTTTGCCTTTCCCACCCTGATTTGAAAGCCTCTACATTTAAAAAGTAATGGGACAACCTTGAGATTATCAGTGACATAGTCAGATATCACGTAATAGCTCAAGCCAGACTCAAACTTTTTTTTTCTGGCTTCATATTTTGTGTTTCATAATTACTTTCTTTCTCTCCTTCTCTCTCTCTCTCTCTCTCTCTCTCTCTCTCTCTCTCTCTCTCTCTCTCTCTATCTTCCTCTTCTTCTTCTTTTGTTTTTTTGATAAACTATGCTGCATGTGGTATATAGTACACTTCTGAAGGAAGGAACCTTATGTATCTGAAATGAATGGGCAATAAACACTAAGCACATTCACTTAGCTGGTGGGATAAAGGTTGGTACCTAAAAGGAACCATAACTAAAAGGCAAAGGACGGAGTTGCACCGAAGCATAAAGGCATAAGAGAAGCCTGAGGCTCCACCAAAGGATTGTAACCACTCCTCCATGACGACTGTTCCGCAGCATCCCATTCATTTCATGTAGTAGCTGAATAGCATGAGACTCCAAGAAAGGAGGAAACTTACTCAGGTCACCTCTTGGTCAACAGCAAGGGCAGGGATCTTTGGGTCCCCCCTAGTCTACCAGGTTCTTAAAGCCTGGGAACAATCACTACATATTTACCTGTAGTCATGAGCATACACGTATGTACATAAACACACTTGTACTCATATCTGCCCAGAGAAAAAGGAACCAGGAAAACCTGTTTAACTGTAAGCAAGTTAAATCACCACATCGTATTCTAGGGAGATGGGCCAGTGAATGCACAGGGGGACCAGAGTTCTGATACAAGGCCAGGCACACTGCCTGGGCCTGCAGTTCAAGCACCGAGGAGAAAAAGAGATAAGTAGATCCCAAATGCTCCTCTCACTTGAATTCTGTGAGAGACCCTTTCTCAAGGCAATGCAGTACGGAGTAATAGCATCCTGCTTTGGTCATCCTGTGGGTTCATACAGGAGCAGGAACCCAAACACTCATGTGCATGTAACACACACACACACACACACACACACTCACTCACACCAGTACCTCATCTCCATCTTACCATTTTAGTTACTTCTACTTAATGTTCTTCACTTCTGCCTTTATGTCTCCAGAACCTCAGGCTAGGCTTGGTATTATTGAAAATGGATCTTTTCAATAATGAAAAGTAGAAGATGCTCCAACATATAACAAGGACATATGCTCCACTCTATGTTCAAAGCAGCCTTATTTATAATAGCCAGAAGCTGCAAAGAACCTAGATGTCCTTCAACAGAGGAATAGATACAGAAAATGTGGTACATTTACACAATGGAATATTACTCAGCTATTAAAAACAATGAATTCGAGAAATTCTTAGGCAAATGGATGGAACTAGAAAATATCATCCTGAGTGAGGTAACCCAATCACAAAAGAACACACATGGTATGCATTCACTGATAATTGGGTATTTGCCCAAAAGCTCAAAATATCCAAGATACAACTCACAGACCACATGAAGCTCATTAAGAAGGCAGATCAAAGTGTGGGTGCTTCGGTCCTTAGAAAGAGTAACAAAATACTCATGGGAGCAAATATGGAGACAAAGTGTGGGACAGAAACTGAAGGAACGGTTGTCTGGAGACTGTTCCACCTGGGTATCCATCCCATGTGTAGTCACCAAAGGTAGATGCTGATGTGGATGCCAGGAAGTGCATGCTGACAGGAGCCTGATATAGCTGTCTCCTTAGAGGTCTGCCAGAGTCTAACATATTCAGAGGTGGATGCTCACAGCTACCATTAAACAGATCAAGGGGTTCCCAATGGAGGAGTGAGAAAGAAGACTAAAGACTCTGAAAGTGTTTGCGACCCCATGGGGAGAGCAACAATACCAACCAACCAGTGCTCTGAGGGTCTAAACCACCAGCTTGGGAGCACATAGGGAGAGACCCATGTCTCCAGCTGTATATGTAGGGGAGGATGGAATTGTTGGGCATAGGTGGGAGAGGAAGTCCTTGGTCTAGTGAAGGCTGGATGCCCCAGTGTGGGGGAATTTGTGGGTGGGGAGGTGGGAGTGGGCGGGTGGGTAGGAGCAAGTCCCCATAGAAGCAGGAGGAGAGGGGATGGGATACGGGGTTCCTGGGTGGGAGGGAAATGGGGAAAGGGGGTCACATCTGGAATGTAAATAAAATATCCAATAAAAAAAATAAAAGTAGAAGAAACTAGGGTTACATTATAGCTAATCTGGAATTAGCTAAAATTCAGTGTGAAGCCCCAGCCTGGCTTTACACACACACACACACACACACACACACACACACGTGTGTGTGTGTGTGTGTGTAAAATATTGCCTTCCCTGCAGAAACCCATTTGCACTAAGGTCTGTGGGCTGAGTTACTACCTCAGCTGGCCTCTTGGGACTAGAAGTCAGAACTTCTGTTTGAAGCTTTCCCTTCTGGGGCTGTTCAGTCATCCAGAAAGCATATTCACTTCATAATAACATCTGTCACCTAAAACAGCAAGGGCACACTTGACAGTCACTCTTTCCTGATGAGATGTGTGATCAATTGTCACTATTTTTTTAAGTTACTTTATCACAGTATTTTAGACATAAAGATCCAAAAGCCAGTGTTATCTCCTCTACTAGCTCTGACAGTTCATGGGGGATCTGAGAAGACCTGAATCTCCAAGAGGTAGACAGACCACTGATAAGAGACATCCATGGAGCATCCACCTTCCCCAAGACTGATGTCATGGAGCAAAGGTCTCTCCATGCTCTCTTACCTCAAGTGCAAGTTCTAATTCAACCTCTTAGTTGCTGACCTCAGACAAGTCAAAAAACCTCCAAGTCTCAGTTCAAACAGCCATAGAGACTAAGAGCCCGTCAGCACCTCCTCCCCCCCATTTTGGAATTGTTCATTTAGTTAATTAAAAACATACTTTATACAGTGCTTGTTTCCTCCTCCAAAGCCTAGTGAGACAGAAGTGGCTGTAGGGTAATGTTCCAGATTCATCATGATTGACATATGAAAAAAAAGAAGTAGCAGAGAAATACTGGAAACATCTGTCACCATGGTCTATACCTAACAAAATAGAGCATGCACAACAAACACCATAGCCTCTCCAAATGTCTGTAAAGCTGGTGGTAGGAGATGACTTACAGAATTTCTGGACTTCTGTAGTCCAAGACCTTATAGCCTGTGACTTTTCCCAGCCTTCTGCCCATAATTCAGCCTATGATTGGGAATACCTTTCTCTTTCTGAACAAACTGTTTCTATCTCTATGACTATCCATGTGCCTCTGGTCCAGTTCTTTGTTTCAGAAAGAAGAATCTAGATGTATCGATGAGTATCCACTCCTCTCTGATTTGTATTTATGACACCGGAAGTCTATAGCCAACACATTCTTAAATGAGATGTGCAATGAAGGTAGAGTCAAGGGAAGGGCTAAAAGAAATTAGTGTTCCTTGTAACTTATGCACTTAAGACTTTATTAATTATGATAAAGCTTCCCTCTTATGTGAAGCCTACAGGCTGATGTTATTCCTTTTAGAGAGGAAAATGGCACAGAAAGAAACAATTTCTACTTGAATGTTTCCTGGGAAGCAATGGCTAGGCTGGGGCTTCACACTGGAGTGTGACTAATTCCAGACTAGCCATGATGTAACTCCAGTTTCCTCTGCTCTTGCATTCTCTTACCTGGTTTGGGACTTAGCAAAACCATTGCAAGTGTTCCATCAATCTTGATTCAAAAGGAATCTTATGAATCACATAGCCCACTCTTCAAGAAATTATCCTAGAATATTTCAGTCTGAGACAGGGAATTGGTATCAGAATTTATACTCATTTTTTTATTTAATTATGCTAATTACTATTTCTAAGCATGCTTCGCATTTTGAATTATTTTGTGTAATTACGTCAAACAACATGTTTAATTTGTCATGCCAAGTACAATAATTAGGAATAATTTCTGAGAGGATGTCATTATAAATTTGAGGTATTACAAGGTGTAATTATGTTAAATGTGGTGATAATGTAGAGGAGTACAAAGATAACCTGGGCTGAAGATATCCTGGACTTTAATGTTGTGGTCATTTTTCAATACTTTTGCGGCTCAACAAAAGCCATGCCCGGTCGTGGGTTGCCTAGTAGTTTAAAAACATACATATTTATTTTTTTATTGTGGTGTTTGCGACTGACCTCTGCTGGAGTTACAGGTGCTTCAGCATGACTGAGCTGCCCAACATGGACTATGAGAACACAACTCAGGTTTCCCCAAGAGCATCAAGAACTCTTAATCACTGAGCCATCTCTCCAGCCCCGTTTCCCTACAAATTAAAACAACAAAACTGAGTTCTTGGATTGTAAGTGAACTGGTATTTTTATTTATTTATTTTTATAAAACTACCAAATCAACAATAATTGTTTTCCATATGAAATAATTATACTTAAGAAGTGGTTCTTGGAAGTGAAGACAATGGAGACCCAAATGGATTTCTCACAAAACAAAACAAAACAAAACAAAACAAAACAAAACAAAAAAACAAAAAACAAAAAAACCCGTGGATTTCAGGCTAAAAGGAGAGGAGTGTGAAGTTCAAGGGTAGAGCCTTGCATTTCATGTCTCTGGCCTGCTCATTCCTGGCAGTGATATTCTCAATAACATTTAATAAGAGATATGAACTGCACATATTGTCTGTAGAGAAGAGAATGAGGCAATGTTAATCTGTTTTGTAGTTGTAGATGGCCAAACAATTCTGTTCACTGTCTTTCCTACAGGGATAATCTGGACTCAGACAAGGGAAAAAAAACAGAAAAACAAGAGGACCTAAGTCACTCAACTCCCTTTACGTGTGATGGAAAACTATTCTCCAGCTGGGTTGTGCCACACAAGGCATTCCACCTCTATGAGGCTTCAGCTCCAAAGTAAGAAGAAAACATAAATCTCGAAGATGAGTTGAGGACAAAGGGACCTTTGCTTGTTGGTTATGTGGGTTTCTATTAAAGTAGAGCCTGGGGACTGCAAACTGGAACAGTTGAATTGGGACTTATTCTTAATTATGTTGTTAAGCTAAATTGACACAGTGTTGAGCTGGCTTCTAAGTATGAATGTTTATACCCATAGACAATTGCTACTCTCAGTCGAACTCAGTGAGGTTTCTCTTTCCAGTGAAGCCTGGTGAACGAAGAGACTCATGGCTACACAAAGTATTGAAACTAAGTAAAGGTTGAATACTCACCACCCTGCTCCCCAAAGGCATTTATACTACACCCTCTAAGATTTAGAGAACACTGTAGAAGAGAAAGGAGGAAATAACACAAGAGCTGGAGGAGAAGGAGAAAGGCTCCAAAATGCCACCTTCTGTATAAGACACGGGAATCACCATCATGAAGCCTCAACAGCCAAAGATGTCTGTATGGACCTGCATAAGAATGGGCCCACCAAGAGCCAGGTGTGGACAGGGGAGGGGCTAGATGGCCCCACCCCTCTCTATTGAACTGTGCCTGTCTGACAGAATCAGGGAAGTCTTCAGTTGTGCACCCACTTTTCATGACCCCACCAGTTCCAGTGGATAGACCCAATCCAATGGTTCCATAGATGGTGCTGGTTAAGCTAGGTGAGTCAAATAGGAAAACTAAATGTTAAATCTAGGAAAGAGACTGGATTGATAGGGATAAAGAGAGATAAGAAACAGTGAGGGGGTAACCAGAATGTGTGATATATGTTCACCGAACTAGTTCACTGAAAAATTTATCCTCTCTATTTCCCAGTTTCTGGGAAAGCTAAGTTTTAGCATCTCAGTCTTTGGGCTTAGATGCCGCTGGCAGAATCCTAATTCTTACCCAGTCTACTTTATTCCAAGATTGAATGTAAATAAAGGACATTTCCCCCTACCCTCCTTCTTAATCTTCTCTGTCTCTGGTCACACCACTCAGTGTGTGAGGCTCACGCTCAAAGTCATGCCCTGCTCAGCCAATTTTACTTCAGAAGCCCATAATACTTCACCCAATTGTGGTATCCAAACTTCCCCCATGCTATAGGTCGCTGGCAAACGTGCAAGCACTCAAACATTCGGTGTGGGCTTGTACTCATGTCCACTTCCGTAGGGTCTTTAACTTCCTTTCTTAAGGCAGAATTGATTATTTCCTTCTTAATCTACACACAACAATCCACAAAATACCTTAACACTTTCATTAGAAAGCCTTATTGCCCCACTGGCTTAGTTTCCTTCATAACCATATGAAGAACTTTTAGAGAGATTGAAACTGTTAGGCACCAGATGACTATCTACACCATCCCCAGTACACGGCACTGGCTTTGGATGTTCACGTGATGTCTGAAATGTGCAAAATGTTCAGATTTGATTTTGAACAAAAACGGCTGTCCTTGTTTCTTCCCTTTTTCTCTTTTCTTTTTTTTCTATTCCTTCTTTTATTCCATCAATTGTCCTACAATCATTTATTTGTACTTGGCTGTGTGTTAAGCAAACACCCTGGCTCTAGGGATGTGTCTATAAGCTGCTATAACAGATAAGTGAGCCTGTGTTTTCCTGAGATATTTCTCAAAGTATAATTGAGAGATCGCCTCCATTAGAATCAAGTGGATACTGTTACAAATGAATGTTTGGATTGTAGATAGAAGATCCCTTGACTGGCTTGATTATTCCTCTATGGATAGTCTATATCTAGCCAGTGCTTGATTCTGGTGTTCCTCAAAGGTTTAGACCTGTAGGATGACATGTTGCGTCACTTATATGCTAAGTGCATGAAATTAGAGTATGCATGGTTTAAATATAAACTGTCCCCATAGGCTTTTATATTTGAATGATTGGTCCCTAGCTGGTGGGACTGTTTTGGGAAAGATTAGGAGGTATGACCTTATTGGAGGTGCTGTGTCACTGAGGTAGGCTTTGAGGGTTCTAAAGATTATACAATTCACAGTTAGCTCTCTTTCTGTGCCTCATGCTTCTCTGCCTTGTGCATGTAGATCAAATGTAAGCTCTCACTGTTCCACCATGCCTACTTGCCTGCCTGCTGCCATGCTTCCTGCCACAATGGGCATAGGCTCCTAAACCTTTGGAACTGTGAGCCCCAAACTAAATGCTTTCTTTGAGAAGTCACCTTGGTCATAGTTATTTTTTTATGACAATAGAAAAGTAACTAAGACAGAGTGCTTCCTCAACATCTCAGAACCTCAGTCACCACATCTGCAAGATGGAACCAGTGGCAATCATGCCATCTCCTTCTGGTGCTTTCTGGGGATCCACATGATTCCCAGTTCTTCTTTCAAAGGAAATAATAATATTTCAATGGAAATATTAAGAGAAGACATGAGTCTGTAAGTTTTAAAATAATGTCTATAGATTAGGTATATTTGTAAATAACTGCTGAAAACAAACAGTAACCTGGGTGACAGTCAGTTTTGTTGGCTTAGATCTCAAATACTGTGTTTTTGACTAATAGTGGCAAGAGTCTATTACACACCCAGTATTCAGACGAATGTGAACAGAGAGATAAAGTTCTTGACCTCAGCTGCTCATGATCATCCTGGGGAAATGAATACAACAATCTTAGCCATTATCTAACTACAGAAGCATCCAGGACAGTTGGTGGCTGTAAAGAGCATCATTGATGAAAGTACAGGGATAGACAAGGTGTTTGCCAAAGCCCTGGGCACAACTTGAAACCACACAAGCATTGCAGGGCAAAGCTGAAGACACACAGCTGACAGTGCAAGCTTCTGCCAGGACACCCTTGGAGGCAGAGGAGAAGACAAAACTGTCCCAGCTTTAACCTTGCACCTGTACTCCATCCCTTGCCATTGTCCCACACTGAGTCACCTAAACAAGAACCAGGGAAAGGCAGCTTGAATAGGGTTAGCCTTCCTGGTAAAGGCATCCTGACAAATACAGAAGACTCTCTGTGAGACGTAGATGTGATGCAAAGAAGGACAGCCAGGTCCTGTGAGACAGGGCCAGAAGGGCAGTGAGGTCACTGTGGTTTGGCCACTTCCCCACAGAGTCCATAGCTAAGAGCTCACACTGTACTGAGGAGCTCTGCAGTAGCCTGGAACTCTTCAAAGCTATCCATTAGACCAGTGTCCAGGCGAGAGAGGTGGGAACTCAAGATTCCACATTGCTGGTTTGCAGTAAGAAAGGTCTTTCTGGGCATGCCCGGAAAGTGCTTCCAGGGATGCACTTGCCCAGTGCTTGCCTTGTCTCTCCGTTTAGAAGAAGGGGTTTAGGAAACTGAAGCACAGTGAAGATCTGTTTCAGGGTGGCTTGGGCTCTGCAGGAGGGAAAGCACTGAATGTTCAGTGTCACTCAGCAATGTCAGGACAAGGAAGTCTATGTTAGCAGTCAGGAAGGAGCAGGAGAAAGAATAAAAGAAAGAAAAAGAAGGGAAAAGACACACTGCATGATGGAGCAAGACTTCCTTATCACATATTTTTTTATTAATTGTTTCAAATTGTGTGTGTGTGTGTGTGTGTGTGTGTGTGTGTGCCTATGCATGTATTTGTGTATATAAGCACCTGTGCATGTGAAGATCACAAGAGAATGACTAATGCCCTACCCTGCCACTCTCGGTCTCACTTCCTTGAGACAATGTCTGTCACTGATTCTGAAGATGGACTCAAAACCACAAAGTCCCAGCAATCATCTAGCTCTGCCTGCACAGTGTTGGGGGTTAAAGGCACATGTTTGGTGGCCATATCTGGGTACTGAGGATTTGAACTTAGCTCTTCATAACTGAACAGCAAAAGCTACCCATTGAGCCATCTCTCCAACCCCTTTTCTATCACTTTAATTTAAAATATTATTTTAAACTTAGTGACAAAATTATCTTCTGGTGTTCATTAGTTACTTTTCTTTTGCTGTGACAAACACCACAAACTATGAGGGGGAGTGGGCGGGCTCATTTCAACTTCCTGTCCAGTTAACAGCCCATCGCTGAGGGAAATCAGGGCAGGAACTCAAGGTGGGAACCTGAGGCAAAAACCATTAAGAAAGCTGTTTGGTGGCTTTCTCTGTGCTTCATGCTTATCTGTCTTCCTTATACAGCCTAGATCCATCTGCCTAGGGATGGTGGACTGAGCTGGGTCCTGGCACATAATCATCAGTCTAGATGATTCCTCACAGGTATGACTACAAACCAATCTAGTCCAAGCAACTCTTCAGTGTGGTTCTCTCATCGCAGGTAACTTTCGGTTGTGTTAAGTTGACAATAGAACCATAAAAGCAAAGGCAGTGCCATACGATGGAGTGACAGGCACAGAAACAGCCATGCCTAAGCTCATGTGTGCACAGTTCAGGACTACTACACACTTGGCTTTTTCATGTGGCCTCTAGGAATTGAACTCGTGTATTTCCTGAGCTAAGTAATTTCATCAGAATTTAAAACTGAGAAGAAAGAAAAAGATGTGCTTTCACTCTGCATAAATATTCATTTTAAACTAGAAAGAGCTTCTGATAATGTTGGAGAAACATGAAAAGACCAAACACTTCATTACAATGTTTCATTCTGTACTTCTCAAATACTGAAGACAATGCTATTGCTACAGGCATGTGATATCACTTTTTAACCCACCCTGAAATTTAGTGTACTTAAGACACAAACTCATTCATTTATTTCTCACATATATACTCCCTGTGAGTGGAGCAGAGTCTCTAGTGGGGCTTACAGGAAGCTAATGCTCAGCTGGTCAGAAATATCAAAGAGGCATTCCATGCCTGGCATCTGGGAATTGGCTCTCAGGTAAAGCCTTTGCCTGCTGTGGACTATGCTGTACCACACAGTCTCTCCCGAAGGTTAGCTGGCATCTCTCCAAGAAGAGGCTTAGGTTCACAGAGCATAGGGGCTAGCAGGCCTATTAGAGCTTACAACCACCAAGGATCCATCTAATAGTATGACTTGGACCTGGCCACAGTCAGCAGAAGGAGGAATGTGTGCCTGTCTTGAGAGAGGAGTCACACAAAATACAGAAAGAATGATTGCTGACAACTGGTTTGGGAGATCTGCTTTAGTAGTTGAATGAAATGCTTGGGAAGAGTCTCTTATAGGATAATTATTTCTGTATCACATCAGTATCAAAGGAGAATAATACACAGACTTAAATAAAACATGGGTAAGTGAGAAAACCAGAAACTAGCTTTGGTGCCTCCTGTCACTAGCTACCTTCATACTAGGTTCTGTGCTAGCACAGCAGAAGATTTTAGGCAGGAGCCCAGATTGTTGTTCTGTGGCAACAATATTTTACCCAAAAAACCCGTTGAGACCTTCAGAGTACCCCATGCTTGGTTATTTTCTTACATCATTTTTCCTTGTTAAGTGCTTCCAGATTTGGCTTCGAACTTGTCTTTTATCTGAGACTGTTGCCTAGGACAGCTTCATAAAACCTACAGCTAGAATCCTGGTTCTGTGATTTAATAGCTGTCT
This sequence comes from Arvicanthis niloticus, assembly GCF_011762505.2. NCBI lineage: Eukaryota > Metazoa > Chordata > Mammalia > Rodentia > Muridae > Arvicanthis > Arvicanthis niloticus. Next base: position 43,794,149 of record NC_047668.1, on the reverse strand, counting down.
GACTAACTGCATACCTTTTAAAAACTGAAAGTATAAATTTTTAGGTGGAATAGCATCCTTGATTTTCTATTCAATTATTTTAATGATCCACTGAATAATACAATGCTGTATTACATTCCTCTGCTTGAAAAAAAAAAAAAACTAAGTAAACTGCCTCAGATTTACTAAAGAATGTGTTGCTGGGGTTGGCATTTTCTCGAGTTAAATTCACAAACCAATTCCCTGTTCTTAATTGGTAGCCTAGTTTAATGTCATAGCTCTAGCTACACAGGAAATGACTTGATCATGCTTCAACAAGAGGACACACAGTAGGCTTCTTGCAGTGGATATGCTAAAATGGACTTCACTTACTGGGCATCATAACAGAGTCTGTGCTTATGACAGCTCTTGATAGTAGATGTCACTCCTCTTCACCTTAATAAAGAAACACATAAAAAGGTAACCACCCTGCCAAGCTCTGCTGAGCTAGTAAGAGCACAACTAGGATTGTAACCAGGCTCGACTGACTGTCTGATGCTCACTTTCTCCTGCACTAGGATCCCTCAAAGAGGTCCAGAGTGATGCTATGAGAACTGTATTTGCATCAGAATTCATTGTGAGGCTTCCTTAAAAGTTTTCTCTTCTGTAAAGATGTACTTTGACATTCCTCAGTCTAACATGCACAAGTCTAGCAAGGCAGAGTGGTGGCTCGGGGCCACAGAAGGGTACAAACCCCACAGAAAGCCTCTGTAGCATCACTAGAGCCTTTGCATATCTAAGTGACACTTCTACTCTCCTCCCTAATAAGTATCTCCCTTCCTGTACCAAGAGTGAAAGAGGGAATGATCATGTCCACTGTATGCCTACTACATTCTAAAAGTATCACCTGCTGACAAGGTCATGAGGATGTCAAGTTCATGATTTATTTGGCTATCCTGTTCATTTGAATCATAAACTTTTAGATGACCCTTTTCATTCTCAATGACATCTAACTCCTGGGCTGAGGGCTAGTGAGATGGCTCATGAGTAAGGACACTTTCCTCTAAAACTGATGACCTGACTTCAATCCCTAGAATCCCATGGTAGACGGAGAGAAGTTACAGGCTACCGAGACACCCATTGCAGAAATGATCTAGACATATTTCATTTCTTTCTTTATTTATTCAGATACCATATGAAGCATGGGAAGGGAGACAGAAAAATACAAGAGAGAGAGAGAGAGAGAGAGAGAGAGAGAGAGAGAGAGAGAGAGAGAGAGAGAAGGAATGGAAGGAAAGGCAGAAACCAGAAGTTTGAAACACTGAGGGCCAGCAAGAGACTTTGCTCTGTCTCTATCCTTGAGCAATGACACATCAAACTCAAACTCTATGGAGGAATAAACAAAGGAATAAGGAGAAAGAACCTGCATACCAAAGACTGCTGTTACTTCTGCTATAGAGTATCCCAGGGCTAAGGTTTCTGACCTACCCCACACCCATCTCTATAACTGCCTAGGCCACTGCATGATGACTACTGCACTGTGGGAGGGAGGTGGACCCTTCTGCTTTGCTCCACAGATAGTTAGTTAGGTAAATTTGTATGTGTTTGGTAGTGTTCTTGCTTTTGTAGGTTCCTGCCCCTCTGTCCAATCCACCAGCACATGTCTGGAGACAGCTGTGCTCAGTGATTCAGAGCACCAGAACAGGCCACCTTTTCTCTCACTGAGAACCAGGTATGAGGGCGTAGTTCAGAACGGAGGGATGCTGAGGTCCATTGAGATCTATTGAGCTAAGCTGTCACAGCTTTTCCTTCGGCTGTTTAGCTATTATGCCAACCAGAACAACAAGCATAGCAGTTTAACACGCATGTCCTGTGGCTTATTTGGGGCAATCTTAATCAATATTTCATCAAAACATGGTTTCTAAGCCCTGTGGAAATATGATCTGTAAGAATGCCTTTATATTTTTTTTTTCAAAACTAAACTAATTATTTCAGTTTACAATAAACTCAACATAGTTAAAACAACTTGATTAAATGCTAACAAACACATTTATTCTGGAATGATCAAACACATCAAGATAATGAATCTGCCCATCAGTCTTTAAAAGTGCCCCCATGTCCCCTGGCATCCCTTCCTTCTTAACAACAACAGCAGTGTGCTTTCGTTCATTGTAGGGCACTTCACATTTTCAAGAATTTCTTCAAAATACAGTTGTACATGTTTAGTTGGCATAACATCACTAATTTCATATGCATACACAGTATGGCAATATGTTGGTCTTGTAATATTAATTACGAACTGTATTTTTGAGAGAGGAGGAAGAGAGAAGGGAGAGAATGGAATCATACTCAAAATCCACCATGAACCCAGAATTAGTGCTTCTTTCGCCAGCCAGATCCGAAAGCTCTGGAATAAGGTTTTGCTAGACATTGGAGAGAATCTTCAGGAGAGGTTTACCTCAGGGAAGGAGCATAGTTAGCTCTGTTCATGATCTTCCCAGTAATAACTCAGGAAACACTTGAATGGATTAAACTTTTCTTACATAACTGAACTGCATCCTGGAAAAAAAGCTAAAGAGTATTTACAGGAGTGAAAAGAACCCAGCATGCGGCAGTATTTACAGTATCTGGCAGCCATTCCAAGACTCGGATCTAGAAGTGACACATTTGTTGGAAGCTGTAAACAAAGACATTAAAGCCAGTGTCCTAAATCTATTCCGTATGGCCAAGAAGTGATGTCAGAGGCATGGGAGTTTGGGGTTTATATATAAATTGAAAGTCTAGGGGTAAAAACTACAATGTGTTAGATGAGAAATATATTGTATAAATGAAAAAAGAAATCTCAAGCATGGATAGAAAGAGATGAGAGGATGAATAAGGTATAAATATGTTCAAAATACCTTGTATAAAATTCTCAAAAATTAATTAAAATATTTTTAAGGAATAAAATATTTTGGATGAGAATAGGCATTTTGGAAAAGATTCCAACAATCCTTAACAATTTTAAAACAAGAGAAGTGTGATTTGCAACTAAAAATTAAATTTTAAGAAATGGGAATTTTTAAAGTTATTTCAAGTAGCCCAGTAAACGATTTGACATCTCAATAAAGACGAAAAATGAACGGAAAGAAGAAAGTCCAAATATTTTCAACATTTGACCAAACAAACCTACAGATCTAAGAAATAGAAAGATAGATGTACATCATCACTAATGATATTAGAGATAACAAAAATAAATTTTTAATAAGAAATATAAAGGCTGGGAACTGGAAACCTCATGGCCAGCAAACATAGACTCTGGGAAACTTAAAAGAATTCTGTTGTGTAGAATAAAACAATAAAAATGGTAATATGAGTTTGGATAAAGGGAGAAAAATCCCTGGAAATGACTGCTGGAGGAAAATACATATTTTTATTATAACACCTCTTTACAGGATAATTTACTGTTAATAAAAAGCATGGGATGAACAATATCTTGGGAAAGTAAATAAAGTCCGAGGAAGAGAAATGTGAGCACACAGGGTTCTCACTTTTATGCTGTAAAGGGACTGGCATGACAGGGCTCTGGACTGATTGTGCAAATATTTCACAAATGAATGAGACAATGAGACAATGACCCAATACACCAAAAGAAGAAGTCAAGTGCAACCAAAGACATTCAGGCATGGTGGTTCATGCCTGTGGTTCCAGCACTTGGAATACCTATGTGGGAGGAGCAAGGTCGTCTTCAACTACATAGGGAGCTCAAGGCTAGCCTGAGCTATGTGAAAGCCTATTCCAAAAAATAAAAGTAAATAAATTAAAGTGCAATATATAATATTAATATATTATTATTACTATATAATATTATATAACATATAACATAAAACATATGATATATGATATGTGACATATGATGTATATATGTTATATCTTGTATATCATATAGCATGTTATATATTATATACCATATGTCATATATTATATGTTATATATGATTTATGTTATACTAATATATGGTATATAATATATTAAATTGTTATATACTATGATATAATATTATAAAATAATATATTGTTATATATAATATATTAATATAATATATTTTGACCATATCATTCCCTTTTCCCAGATCTTCTCAGATACCCACTCCTTCCCGACCTGCCCAGCTCCTCCCAGATCCTTACCTTTCCCCTACCTAGCCAACTTCACAGTCTCTTCTTTTTGTAACCAATCAGAGTTTGTGCTGCTCTAAGACATAACTGATGCTAAATATAAGCAGAAAAAGAATAATGAGCAAACAAAAAAGAAATAAAAAAAGCAAGATGATGAATGTGAATCAAATGACTTGGATAAAGACATTGAGTTTTATCAAAGACCACAACCCCCCAGTAAGAGGAAGGAATATTTATATTTTATAAAAAATAAACTTACACAAATATATGTTGTCTATTAAAAATTTATCTTATAGAACTCTAGAGACAGTTCAGAGGGTAAGAGAACTTGCTGCTTGCAGAAAATTTGAGTTTACTTTCCAACACCTACATCAGAAAGCTTACAGTCCCCTGTATCTCTAGTTCCAGGGGATCCAACACACTGTGCTACACGGGTACCCACAAGCATGTGGTGTGTACGCATACATTCATGCATATTCACATACACATTAATTAAATAAATAAATATTTTCATTGATTCTATATATAAATACAAAAAAATAGATTAAAATTTAAATGTTAGAAAAGGGTGCATCATAAAAACATACTCAAATAAACCTATTTTGGCCATGTAGATAACAAAAAAATAATAGATGTGAGAAGACAAGACATTGTTATGAGCAGTGAAGATAATTTTATAATTGTAACAACCAAATATATAAGAGTTATGTTACCAAGAGAAATGAAAGAAAATCTAAATGTATATCCTTGTGTTTGAGAAAAATCATTCTTAAAATGTAATGTTTTCCATATTAACAGTTAGCTTTTGTGTGGCCCAATCAATATTTTAAACAACATTTTAATAGTACCAACACATTAATTCTAATATTCTCATGCAATCACACAGGACTAATATCAACCAAATCGCATTTGAAATACAAACAGTGGGGGAGACTACTACTTCCTCCTGCTGACTTCTAATTTGTGGCTATGAGGGTCAGCAAGATGGCTCACAGAACAGAAGCACTGATTGCGAAAGCATAGTGATGTGAGGTTTGATCTCTGATACACACATAAAACTGGGTGCGATGGGTCATATCTATAATCCCAGCACCCCTACGGTGTCTATAAGAGGACAATGGGTTGGGAGCGAATCACCAAGGAGTTTGTGGACGAGCCAGCTTGGAGTAGACAGCACAGCAGAAACAAGAGAGACCTTGCCTCAGCACGATGGAAGGAGAGAATCTAATCCTGAAATTTTTCCTCTCATCTCGATACATGCCTTGGCAAACACACCGAATCACACATACACACTTGCAATTGTAACTATATTCATAACAAGAATGCTAAGAAAAAGAATGATGATAATAATAATATTTTTAACTGAAGCCATGAGACAATATGCTAAAGAGAGAGATACACTGTCAGAGCATGAGAATACAGAATTTGACTCACATACACTTGGGATATAGTTTTTCAATAAAAAGATGAGGTAAATGAGTCAGGAGAAAAGAATGATCTGAAAACATGATGCTGAGATGCTATGATATCCGCGATACCCAGCCTTGGCCCTATGTCTGTGCTCTATGGGTCAGAATCTGACAGAATGGCACCAACAAAAGCCTCACACAATAGTCACTTTATTCAGACCAACAGCCCGTTTATATATGGAGGGTTAAGAGGAGTCACACAAGTAAAGTGTACTATCACCAGGACAAGCTGCATGTGCCAGAGAAACTGCACATGGCAAAAACATGTTTTTTTTCCATAGAGACACATAAACAAATAACAATAGCCAGTTGCAATGAGTATGCTGAAGTAGACTCACTCCTATTTCTATACCTAGGAGGGGGCACAAAAAAATAACCCAGGAACAATTTCATGTTTTTGAAAAAACTGAGGTCGCAAGACGCTTGTCATGGTTTCTTGAACTTTTCCCACTTACACTCAGAAATTTCCACACACAACTCCATTCTTAGGCCGTGTTCTAACTGGCCTATGACTTTTGCCATATGGAGGAACAACTCACAGTAGATTATAAGGTTAAATATAAAGCCACAAACTCTAATATTCTAGAATAAACCTCCTGGAGCTTGGGTTATGCATGGAGGTGACACTAAAACCGGAAAAGAACAAATGCAAAATTAGACTACAGCAAATCTGAAAACCGACACCCCTTAAAATACTGTTAAGAAAATGGAAAAGAAACTGAAGAATAGAACGAAATATTTGCAAACCATGTATCCGACATGCTTGAGTCCAGAATATATAACCCATCCTTGCAACTCATCAAAACAAGTAACTCAATTTAAAAACTAAAAAAAAAAAAAAAAAAAAAAAAAAAATGTTAACATGGGGCAAATATTTGAACAGATGCTTCACCAAAGAAGATATATACACATGGAATATAAGCACACAAGGACAAGTCATGGGTCATCTGTGCATGGGGCTTATGACACACTTGTAGATATTACTGAAACTCAAAAAATGGCTCCTGATTGTTGGTGAGGTATGGAGATTTTGGGTACCACAGGTGGGATGTGAAATGACAGTGCCACTTCAGAAGACAGTTTGGCAGGCTCCAGCAATGTGAACATGTGTCTGCCATATATCCCATCTTGTTCCCATGTATCTACTACAAAGGAAACGGAGCATGTGCTCTGACAAAGACTTGCTTTATAATACACACAGAGGCTTCATCTATAATACATCAAGCTTAGAAATCACCCAAGGAAGGCAGGTGAATACATAACTCTAATCCCAGCTACTCTGGAGAACGAAGCAAACAGATATTGAATCCGAGGCCCATGTGGGCTACTGAGTTCAGGGCCAGAGAGCAACTTAGTGGGACCTTGTATCAAAATAAGAAGTAAAAAGAAGACTGTGGATTTAGCACAGTGATATAAAGCTTGTCTAATACATATGAGGCTCTAACTCAGTCCCCAGTACAGAAAAAAGAGGAACAAAAACAACAACAACGAACAAAAAAAAAGAAAAGAAAAGAAAAGAAAACTTTCAAAACAAGTGGTAAACTGACACAAAAATATTGTTATATAAATACATCGTGTAATAAAAAGAGCTAAATAGAGGTTGAGGAAACAGAATAAGTGGCTAAATATTTATGAGCCAGTGCTCATCAGGACAGCATAACAGCAAAAACAAGAGAGATCCTGCCTCAAAGAAAGGACAAAGGACAGAATCTATTCCTAAAACAATCTCTGACTTCCACATGGGTGTATTGACACTCATGTGCCCTCTCTCTCTCCCTCTTCTCTCTGTCTCTGCTGTCTCTGCTGTCTCTCTGTCTCTGTCTCTGTCTCTGTCTCTGTCTCTCTCTCTCTCTCTCTCTCTGTGTGTGTGTGTGTGTGTGTGTGTGTGTGTGTGTGTGTGTTTGTGTTTCTTTTGCACCTGGCTTAATCATTAAATATGCCAAAAACCTCAAGGTCCCTTATCCTTCCTCTAGGACTCCCACTCTACATAGTTACCTCTCTTTAGCACTCTGTCCTTTACTTTCTGGTTTCCTTTCACACGTGGCACTCCAGCAGTGTTGTGTATCCCTGTGCTAGTCAGTGGCCAAGCTCAAGAGAATACTTGGGGAAAATGTAGAGCTTTTACTTTTGTTTCCCTTTCACTGCTTTCCATTGTTGATATTCAGCATCAAAAATATCCTTACTTCATATAATTTGTGTATTTTTATTGTTTTTCAAGACAGGGTTTGTCTGCGTAGCCCTGGGTGTCCTGGAATGCACTCTGTAGATCAGGCTGGCTTTGACCTCAGAGATCCACCTGTGTCTGCCTCCCGAGTGCTGGGATTAAAGGAGTGCACCATCACCACTAGGCAATATTTTTTACTTTTTACTTTTATGTTCTTAGGTGTCCCATTCTTCCACCTTGGTTAGAGCTAAGAAATAAAATACTATTATATTAAATCCATGTAATTACTGAAGTAATTCAGCTTATGATAATATTATATCCACATAGTCTTAAATTGAAAATGCCTAAAAATGAAAATGCATGTAATGCATTTAGTCTACCACAGCTTAGCAACTGCTCTATTGAGATTCTCTGTTTCATTCCCCTAATGACCAAGGAGGTGACGAGGAACTTGAACATCACACTGCTTGTCACTTGCCTTGGAGAAGATCCAAAATCAAAACCTGAAGGTCAGCCTCTACCAAACATATATTGCTGTCCACCATTATTGAGAAGTCTTGCGTCTGATCACAATATATCAGGGACCTTCTGTAAATTGATGATGTTTCAATTAAAAACAAAAACAATTCAAAGTATATTTGCAATTGGCACAATGCTTGATCTTGTATGCCTACAACTGCATTTAGGCGGCAGTTGGGAAAGCTTAATTCTGGTTCTCTTTTGATCTTAGGTCCTCTAAAATTTTATTATGGATGTTCCAAGAGCAAGCTTTATTGATCTGTGTTGTGAGGATGAGTCATTCCATATGGAATTCAGTTCCATCAGCCATTAAACATGTGACACTATTTGTGGTACTTTATTGAAGTCACTAAAAAAAATTGGAACACTCTAGAGTTTTGCAACCAGAGAAAATGGAATGGAATGTCTCACAATGACCTGGAACTCTGGGTGAAAGAGGCATGATAAGAAGGTGATACTTTTTAGCAATCATGTCCATGTGCATGGGGGAGAAGCATGGGCAGGAGGGAAAAGAGAAGAATTTTTCCTCATATAAAATGCAAGTTTTAGCATAGCTTCCTATTTTATCTGGACAGGGGGAAAAGGGGGAAATACTAAATAACTCATGCTTCAAGATTATCATATTTAGAACAGATATGGCATCATCTATCTTGACCAATTATTATGAAGATTAAAGTCAAATGTGCAGGAGATCTACTCAACATGAAGCCTGGCATGCAGCAGACATACAGTCAGTGCAATTCACTACAAGACCCACTGTCAAGGTCAAATCTGTGCTCTCCCATTGCTCACCAGTGACATAGTACGATTTGAGGCATGAAGGAGCAAATTTCACTTTTATGAATGACTTCAAATCTTTGGATTTTGAAAAACAGATTTGATTTTTGTAAAGAGCTAAATATAATTCAAAGTAGAGTCAAGTAAATAAATAACATGACTATTCAACTGTGCTTAAAAACTACAAAGGGATATGGTTGTACAATCAGGTCATGCAAATTCACTGTTTTATAGTAGAGCTTATGTCAACTCCTCGCTTTGAAGCAAAGGTGTTCTGGGATTACTATGTTATAGTCTTACAGCATTCTTCCTTCTTGAATGAAGAGCTTGGACAAGAAATATACTCTTATGGATGTATACTTTTTGGCTTGGGAAGGAAAAAGGAAAGGAGTGAAGGAAGGAAGGGAGGAAGGAAGGAAGGAAGGAAGGAAGGAAGGAAGGAAGGAAGGGAGGGAGGGAGGTGGAGGAAGAGCAAATAACTGATCTGATTCCATTACAATTTGATGAGATCCTCTATAACCACCACCCCCCCCTTTGTTTCAGGCCCTCCTGTGGTTTTACAGACACTCATTTGTAACCTAAGAAAACAGAGATGGAGATAAGTTGAAGTCCCATGCATGACATCACATATTGGCCATTCCCAGTGATGGGATCTAAGACTGGACTGTGTTCTCACAGTACTCCATATCCTCTCTGTGTTTTCCTATAAAAGTGCTGCTTTCAAAACAAAGAATGCTCATTAATCAACTGACAATATGAGTGAAAATATTTTGCAAAGTAATTCTGTGAATTATTGCCATCATTACCATCATTAGCTTCGACTCCTAGTGCTTCAAGCTGACGTTGAATTTAATCTGCAAGCATTCTTGAAGAATGACCTCAGTTCTGTGTCACCAGGTCTTGGCAGTTGGGAGGATGCACACAATGACTGCTGAGATTCCCCGTGCTTATCTCAGGAGGCTTCCCTAGTTTCCAGACTCAAACAGATGAAGTGGGAACAGATTTTCCCACACCTCTTTTTCCAGTAAATCTAATCTCAGAGTGCTGCTCTGATCCAGTCATATTCAGTTGTACTCCCCAACAAGAAAGTAGGAAGGATGCCTTGCTATTGAAGCATTGGAGTGAATCTTCTGTGCAGAAAAGGCTCAGCCTCCTCCCTGGGGCGCAGTCAGTGCAGAGACCCAAGCTATGGATGTAGCTTGAACAAGGGAAGCATTGTTGTTGGGGGCAATCAGTTTTCTGCACACTGAGAATGCACCACAGTGTTGTGGTTCAGAATGGAAAGGGTAGACCTGGGCACACCTTTGTGCTGCCATTCCTGACTGGGATCTAGAGAAGTCTGATTTTAAAAGCTATGCATTTTTGAAGATTGGGTTAGGACTGGCCTCATTTCTGTAAGTTTCTGTTTTTGAAAAGCTCTAGTATTAGAGTTAAGTGAAATCAGAAGATCTAAGAACAATGAACTAAAATTAAACGATAGGATCATGTGAAAAAAGATTATGGTGTGGTTTAAGTTGCCAGACACTGAACTCACAAGCTTTCACCATTTTTATATGGGCTGATCAGAAGAAATGTATCCTAACTCGAATTGCCAGGTGTCTTCTTGCCTTATTGGGGTTTGTACATCTCCCTGATAGATGGAGCTGGTGTCATTGTTTGCCATATTTTGCCCATCTCAGCTCAAGGAGAAGCACCGAAGGGTGGTAAAAATCACCAACAATGTTAATTTTAAAAGTATAGTCCTACCTTTCTATAGTAGTTGACAATGTTGTTGTGATGGTATTGATAGAACAGAGTTAGTTAGTATTGAATTCTGTTCTTAAAACTGAAGGAAAACAGCCAAATAAAAGGATACCAAGAATGACTTAGAACCAACATAAGGATATGCACACTTCTTGGCTGGGTTTAGATAGTTCCTTTCTTATCTAGTTAAAACCAATGAAATCAAACCAGTCAGCTGAATATTGTGAAAATTCTCAGTCAAGTATTCGATTCAGTAAAAGGGTGAAATGTACACAGGGAGCTATGCCCCACGTGGAGATGGTTGTACTTCTAGAAGGAACAAAGCTCAAATTTAAATGTGAGCTTCCTGGCAACTGGTGCAATTCTTTTAAATGCCCTTTAATGACATACAAAATGCCCTCTAATATATTCAAGGTTGTTGTGGATGGGCCTGGTGCTGTTTGTATTCTAACACTAATTCTGGTCTTCAGGAAGGGACTGTCTGGAACAAGGATCAATCCATTTACTCCAGACTTCTTGTGAACCCTCTGGTTGGATAGGAAAAGAGCTGAGGAGAGAGTGAGGGGCTTTTGCAATGGGGGCAGCACATGGACAAAATGTAGTGGTTTCACAGCAAGTATCTGCCACCAGAGGAATCAGATTTATAAGGTTTACATGATTAGGTTTTAGACCTAATCTTGAGACCCAAGGACCGAGTTACCATTGTTTCTGAGCTAACATTGTGTGATGTTTTCTTCTCACTGGATTCGACCAAGTTCAAGAAATGAATGGTGACTAAGCGTGGGTTTGCATGATGTGCCCCACAAAGGCCATGGGGGTTTGAAGCATGGTGATGGCGTGGTAGTGACCTGCCAGTGGAAATTTAGTGAGCTGGGTGATGAGATTCTGGAGCTGTGGAACTTCCGTTGGTGTTGAGCTTAGTGCGGGAACATGGCGATGAACTGGGAGCAAGTGGGGCATCTCCTTTTTTTTTCCCTATTTTTTATTCGATATTTTATTTATTTACATTTCAGATGTTATCCCCTTTCCACATTACCCCCCCCCCCCGCGCACCCCAATTAATCCCCTATCCCATCCCTCCTCCTCCTTTTTGCTTTTATACCATTAAATTTCATGCAAGTATTAAGGTCAATTCTAGGTTGAGGAATGAGCAATACAATAGATGCAAATAGTCAAGGAACAAGCAAGACAATAAACCCAGACAATCAAAGAACACGCAGGACAATAACAAAGTCCCAAGATCACTGCAGTCATCACTATTTCTAAGGGCTTATCAGGATGACCAAGATATCCGAACCTACTTCCCTGTCCTAGACCAAAGTCATTTTCCTGCCTGAAGCCTACTTCTTTGTTCTAGTTTAAAATTTAGATTCCTGCCTATAATTACTTCTTTGTTCTAGCCTAGGATTTAAATTTCTGCCTGAAGTTATTTCTTTGTTCTAGCCTAATGTCAGATTTCTGCCTTCAGTCCATTTCCTTGTCCTTGGCCAATGTCAGAATCTGCTTGGAACAGACGCCTCTTTTTTAATACCTCCCACTACACAACGTAGCCCTTGGCTGCCCTCCCAGGCCTGAGAGTAAGTAGCCCAGGCTGCCGAGCTCACTATGTCTTAGTAGGAGAGAGAATACATAGCAATTGTGGAAATTAAGTGTGCATAGATTAGACCTTAGACAGTCCAAAGTCTCTTCATTTCTACACCACAAGTGGTCATGTCATCTTAGGAAGGGCAGGTCACAGACCTTAACAAAGTCTTCTTGAGGGCTGAATAGAGAAATGTATATCAGATAGCATCTGTGTTTCATCAGTGGCAACCTTCAGCCTTGGAGTAGCTTATAGAGGGAAATAGTTATGTTAGTCATCATCCTTCTGGGGACCTTTTATGAGTGTTCACTTGGGATTCATGGAGTTCTACTCTGCCCATGATATTTTCTTTGCAGCCATACACAGGGAAATAGAATTTAAAGTGTTTATATCTTTACTTATAAATGACAACTTTCCTAGCAAGGACTAGACAGGCCAGCATCCTTGGCTGGATACGACCCTAACTGGTTTCCTTGATTGTATCCAGAGCACTACAGTTCATACTAGGATAATGCAGGTGAACAGTCCTTAGAGAAGTCCTCATGGTGGCCTGGCTTCTGCTGCGTTTTGTGATAATGAGGGCATGGTTTGAGACTGAGTGTTCTGCTTAGTTCAGACCAGTCCCTGTGGTTCTGCTTACTTCTTCCAGTCCCTAATATTTATTTTCCAAGTATCCATTTCCTTCCCTGTTCACAGCCATCTACACACAATGGAAGGCTTTCACAGAGGTCACTGTATCTCATTTCCATATCTTCCTTCCTTTCTTCTCTACCTCTTCCCACATCCACACAAGCCAAGGTTAAGGAAGCCTCTTGATATTATCATGTTCCAGTAAAATACCATGTCCTACATCACAGCTAACTCTGTGACAATGAACCTTGGGGATGCAAGAGGTTAGAATGAGTGGAAGAATGTCCTAGTATCATCACCTATTGGACAGTGAAAGTGGAATGTGGGTGAACAGGCACCCATTCCAATGAGTGAAGTGACATGGGAACTGTATTATCTCAGCTAGAAGACTTGTTTGTATTCAACATTATTATGAAGTTGTTATGTCCTATTACAGGACAAGACCCTGGCCTCTCATAACAACCAACCACTGTTAATACTGGCTGCTGCTTTAATGGCTACCTCCGCACATGTAACTCGTCTCCATCCAATTAAACCAGCCTCAAAGTCTGGGTTCTCCACATCTCCAACAAAGCATTTCCCATCTACTAAGCCATCCATGTCAGACACTCCCTTGTCAGACACTGTCCCCATCCTTATGGAATCGGTCATTGTTTCTTTACGTCACTCTTATGTCTTACCTTAATGCTTCTCAGGGGACCATTACCTCTGCTACAGAAGTTCAGCTCTGACTCTGTGATCTTTACAGAGACTTTACAACTTGGTTACCGAGAAAACTTTCTTCAAAATCATCTGGGTTCTGATTAGATTAATCAGAATTGCAATACATAGCCTCTCTCTCTCTCTCTCTCTCTCTCTCTCTCTCTCTCTCTCTCTCTTTCTCCACCCCTATTGTGTAGGCGTATGTTGGGGTTGGAGGAAGATTTCTAAATGGAAGGAGAGAGGAAAGCAGGAAATGGAGTACATGTATAATTAAGGCACAAAACAAGGGTATCTGAGGGAACCAGCAAGATGGGAACCTGGGAAGGAAGTCAGCTAGAATGTGTCTTAGTACAGTTGAAGCCCATTTTTACAATAGCCTCCAAAAGCATTAAAAGCCTCTTTTACTAAAAATAAAACAAAAAGTAATCACTGTGAGAAGGGCAGTGGAGTCTGGGAACCAGGGCAGTCATTACCATCTTTTAGTGTCAGTCTGATGTATATATAGGTAACCTGGGTTGGAAAGCAAAGCTCAACAATGGTAACAGTCCTGCCACCCAGTCCCAGCCTTGAGCCACATGCTGCATTTTTGACCAGACTTAAAGCTGGCTCCTAGTGCTCGCCTTATAAATAATCCAGTTGCTTGGAGCTGGGGAATTTTATACTCATGCAATATGTGTTTGGAACTCTCTAGATACTTCAGGTTTCAAAGCTGACTTTCTACCAACACCCTCACCTTCCAGATCGACTAACCAGGTCTTTCCACATGGAATCCTGAGCATCAACCAATTTATTATAAAAGAACACTCCAATTATGACCTCAATGTCTTTGGATTGAAACGACATGGTTTGAATTGTCTCCTAAACATGTGTTTAAAACTCAAAGTGGAGGAAAGCATCTTTGACATGAGCTAACACATGGTTTCCCCATATGTGAAATCTTTTGGCATTAGAATGCCAGAGTGACCAAGGTGATGGATTCTAAGACCTCCTAATAGCCTAGCATCTGTCCATTTTCTCACCTGTACAGAGGAGTAGTATTCTCATACTTTGAAGTAGTCAAAGTTATCTGGGCTGCTGTAACAAGAGAACTGAGCCTCGGTATCTTCCTGGAAGGTACATATAATTGGTCTGCAATAGCACAAGAAGCTTAGTGGGAAGCATCCTATGTGATTCAAACAAACAGGTTCAGTATACATGTCATGGGAAGCCCAGGATTCTTCAAACAACAGACATTTTCTTCATATTAATGAATTAAAAGGAAAACAAAATAGATATATTCTGTGTCCCTCAGGTAAGAACTACATAGTGATAACCATGAATGGGCTGGGAGGATAATACAGGGGAAACACTGCCTGCTCTGCAAGCAGGAGAGCCTGCTTTTGGATCCCCATTTAAACACTGGACACACTGGCCCACACCTAGACCTCCAGAGCTCAGGAGTGGAAGACAGGCAGATGGGGGAGGGGGGAAATTAGCTCTGTGTAGAATCTAAAGACAGAAGCACCTGGTTTGTACTGGTTCTTGACTCTGCTGTCACTCAATGGGGCTTAATAATAGAGCCCACCTCAAAATAAGGTGATGATCAACAAAGGAAGACATATGTAGGACATTGACTTCTGGCCTCTACTCATACATGTATGAGTGAATGTATGTGCACACACATATATAAATCAGAGAGAGAGACAGAGAGAGAGAGAGAGAGAGAGAGAGAGAGAGAAGGACAGAGACAAAGACAGAGAGACACAGAGAAAGGGACAGAGAAGAAGAGGAGAGGAGGAGAAAGGAGAAGGAAAAACAACAATGTAGATTTAAGCGTTTAAGCTGTCCACACACATAGAGTACCTGGGAAGGTGGTTGCTCAAAATGAGATTTTGGAGTCAGCTGGGAATGAATATTAGGCCTAAACTGTGCCAGCCCACACTCTCTTCCTAGTCTGTGCAACTAAATATTAACCATTATTGCCTCAGAATCTGACTCATTTGAACATGGCTTCTCTGCAGATGCAATTAGTTGAAATATGGTCACTATGGTTGATCCTTGTCTGGCACGCTTGGTATCTTTATCCCGGGATAAAATGTAGACAGATGTAGAATGCATATAAATATAAAGGCTGATTGGATAAACGCTCCTGTAAGCCAAAGAATGCCAAGGGTGGACAGCAAGCCAGCAGGAGCTAGAATATTACAGGACAGATTTTTTTCTCCTTACAGTCCTACACAAGCAGCTAATCTTATTGAAACCTTGGTATTAGAGTTTAGACTTCTAGAACTGTGAGATGACTGATCTGTATCCTTTAGATATCAGTTTCAGCCCTTTGTGAAGCCCTGCTAACTAGCATGTCAGCTGTGTGCGTTTAAGATCTCTTTGATCAGAGTTTCAGAAGGGACAGAGGAGCAATGAGAAAAAAAAAAGACATCATTGGTTGAACACCTACTATGTTCCCAGTACCCTGTGGAGTGTGAAAAGTAAAGCACATCACAACTTAATAACCATAAGAGGTTTTCCTGATTGATTAAATAAATAAAGTATATCTAATTACAGATGAAAAAAAAAAAAAAACCTAAGGGAAACATTTCTAAGCTTAATATATGCATTCAGTGGAGGAGAAATGACTTCTACTTAGAGTTTGGGTGAAAGTTTGTCTGGAGGATGTATGAGTTCATTCAAGTTTCTGTAACAAAATGTCACAGACTGTGTGACTGAGACACCAGATGTTCGTTTTCTTATACTTCTGGAGGACAGAAATCCAAGGTGAAAGCCAGTGGGTTGCTCTCGCCTGACCTTTCTCCATGGCTATTTCATCTGCGCCCTCCAGAGCCATTCTCCTGTAAACACGCATGCTCCAAATCTCCCTGAGTCTCCAGCTCTCCTTTATGTCTTTAAAATTTCTTTCCTTAAAAGAACATCAATCCTGGGATTAGATCCAACAAGAATGACTTCATTTTTCTCTCAATTGCCACTTAAAGGCCCTATCTCCAACTACATTCACAGTCCTAAGACACTGGAGATTGGGCTTCAGGAAGTCTTTTGAAATTACGCAATTCAACCTCTATACAAAGGAACCAGAACAGACTCCAGGAAAAGAGGTAAGTGGTCTTTATGGGGGAGGCAAGCTTGAAAGGTATGTACTGTGTCAAAGAACATTCATTGCCCAAAAAGACACTCTGCCATTATCCACCATTGGCTGATTTAATGCATGGGCTTGCCTGACTTTCTGTAAATGGATAGAGATTCATCTCTAGTGTGTGTGAATATACCAGAAAAGCTTTATGCTTTGCTGGTGTGTGTGTGTGTGTGTGTGTGCCTGATGCGTGTGGATGGTGGGTATTTAAAACCCACCCTAAAAAAGTCTACCCTCACTGTTTAGAACCTACTGGAGCAAGTTTTCATTAAAGACAAGCAGTTTTCTTCAAATTACCTTAGATGAATAAGAAGGAAAGTAAAACAGGTATGTTCTGTGTCACCAAGGGCAAGAAACACACAGGAAAGAAAAGTAACGATCAAAGCTGTTCACAGGTAGAAGGCAGGGACTACCCAGAACATGGTCATTTCTCATCACTTGATCCAAAGACTAGGGGGATTGAACATGAGATTTTCAACATTAAAAGTAGACCTAAAGGTTTCTCATCTGTAAGATAGGCATAACAATGTTAATTAAGAACATTGGGTAAGGACAGCAATGGCACCCAATCAAAGTTAGCTTCCCCCTGTCTACTCAAAGCCTTACACTGATCATGAAGTGATCACAAACGTGTAGCCAAGGAATAAATTGTCAGTGTCCTTTAGAGTTTATACAGGCAACAATGTGACTCACGTACTTAAAAGCATAGAGCAGGGCATTGGGTGACAGCTGAGTCAGAAACTAGTATACACCAGATACTTCTGTCATTGGACTCATCACAAAATTAGTTTTGAAAAAGTTTTCCAGGAGAAATACATGCCAGGAAATTAAAGAAAGAAAAACAACTCTGGGGATCCTTCTACCTACTCTTGGGAAACGATAAACCAAGTGCTGTTAACCATGCCGTGTGGACAAATGACATGTACCTTGGCCAAGGGCTGAAGTCAGAAATAGGGCAACTCCTGCCAGGACACAACTGGCTGATCCTAGGCTGACATTGTCCATCACTGACCGTCCAGAAGTAACCAAAAAGCCAGGAGGAGGCAGCATTCCCCACCACAAGTTGCACACACAAGTATTATACACACACGTGTGTGCCCTTTGGATTTGTGGAGTAAGACTCATTGTCATGCTGTGGCCTAACTAGCTTGCTGGTACAAGATAAGCTGATGCCATTTAGTGTGTCATTAAAGAGGGGCATCAAAGTCACCAGAAAGATATAACTAGTGTCTGTGGACTTTGTACAGGATAGTAGCTGGAAAGTTTTCAGGAGCTTAATTAAAGAAAATAGGGATGGAAAAAGATCACCCACAATTCCTTCCTAGAGTGAAGAAGGAGGAACTTCCAGAGGAGATCAGATCACCTAATTATACACAGAGAACTTAAACCTAAGCTTCAATGTCTACCTCAGTGATTTCTCCACTTGTTCCAGGTCCTATGTTTCCTCGCTTCATCTTGACTCAGTAGGTCCCTTGCCTGGGTGGCACCTCTTCTGCTGTGTTTCTCTGCTACAGTAGCCTCTATCTCATCCTAACAGTCCACAGAAAAATCTTTCCCTAGCTTTTACTTGCTCCCTTTTGAATGAGGGTTATGTTTCCCTCTCTCCAACTTCAGTGTTCAGGGTCCCACAACTGTGGCCCTATATTCTCCCTACTCAACTGGAAGGCAAAGATTGAAAAGATAGGGTCTATCATGCAGCGGCTGGCACACGATGAGTTAAGTGTATGGTGGCTCCCTAGTGTTGGTGTAGAATCTAGGAGTAGAGGACCAAGTGAATGACCACTTGCCAGAGATCCTTTCGGACCTTTGCCTTGTCCTTGTCAGCAAGGATTGGTGAGGTCATCTTACTTCTGAAAGAAATGAATTCTTCTTCAACATATATATAAAGCAATGCAAAAAGGTCAGCATATAATTCTCCTTAGTATCAGAAAGTTGTTTTCCAGAGGGATGCTGGTCCCCTGTGATGATCCAGGAGATGTCAGTTCGCTGGGTAGGTTTCCTTTATACACTGTAACTGTTCTAAGCTTCTTATGTGGGATCCTATGAAATCCCCCAAAGGACTTCATCGATCTCCCATGACCTTGCTGATGCCTTTTTAAAAGAGTCTTCTCTGAATTAGACAATCCCAGGAGTTGGAACCTTAGGTTGAATTACCATATACTAGCCAGGCACAAATGGTTGAGAGAAGGGGACACTGAGATGTGATAGGAAAAAAAAAAAAAAAAAAAAAAGTCATTGAAACTAAGAAACTAAGAGAGGTAAAAGAGAAAGGTGACACCCTGTGACTCATCCTTTAACTTGTGACTGAGCCAATGAGGTCTATGGAAAATAAGAGAGTGTTCCACTCCAGTGCCTTCCAAATCTGCCAGGACATTAGATTCATCTGTGGAGATTTTTTTAAATGCATAAATACATGAAATTTATACACCACGAGCTAGAAGTTTAAGGGCAAATCACAGACATTGTGATTTATTAAAAACTTCCCTGGCAAACCTAATATTCAGGCCCATGAGAGAACTGCTGATGTGAACATGCTCCAGTGTTGTGACGATGGGGTCTTGTCCTTAACACGTTGAATGTGGAGATAGGAGGGCATGCTGATAATGTGTCTAGGATGCACACATCCTGGATCTTATCCCTAGCAACACAGAAAACAAACGAAACTTTATTTTGACCTTTGGGTACATTAAGCAGCCATAAGTACCTTTAAAATATTTTATTACATTTTGTTTGCTCTCGCTCTCTCATTCTCTGTATGTGTATCTTTGTGTATATGTGCATGTCCCTCTCATGTCTCTCTCTCTGTGTATGCATCTCTCTGTCACTGTCTCTCTCTGTCTCTGTCTGTCTGTCTGTCTGTCTCTCTCTCTCTCTCTCTCTCTCTCTCTCTCTCTCTGTGTGTGTGTGTGTGTGTGTGTGTGTGTATGTGTGTGTACATATCCCAAAGCTTGTGAATGGAGATCAGAGGACAACCTACAGTGTGGTGTTGGCTCTCTCCCTAGAGCATGTGGGTTGTGGAAACTCAAATTCAGACCATCAAAGGCTCAGCAGCCAGGGCTATTACCATGGGAGCCACCTGCCAGTCCATGAATACTTGCTTGAGGGGACTTTGGTTGACTGAGTTTGAGAACTGGCCCATTCTTGGACTGACAGCTTTCCTAGGCAGCAGTGTACTTACCCGCCATGGACACCCAGCTCACCTCCTCGCAGTGGTCTGCCTTTCAGAAAATGAAACCATCTATAATCTGCCCAAACCATGCCCTACATCTTCTCCCATCTTTCGGCATTACAACTCAAAGTATAGGCCACTTGGCCTGAAACCTCTGCTTATTTTCCACTCTTCTTATTTCAGCAGAACAGAAGCCACGAGAGAGACAGGCTATTTTCCATCATTTTGTAGCTAGCACGTGAGTGAGTAAAGAGAATAGACACTTTGCAACAGACTGCACCTGGCTTCAAATCTAAGCCCTAATATTTCCTGTCCCTGTGACATTGTCAATTATTCATACAATCCATAAAAGCAGGAGCCTCCACTTTCTTATTATAGAAAGAGGACAATAATAGCATCTGTCTCACACGGAAGTGGGGAAATTGTAAATGTAAAAGTGTTTGTTACTAAGCAATCCCTACACTTGAGATTCCTTCCTTTCTCACTTTGCCTTCCCCGGTGCCCACCGTGGTCCAAGCACATTGCTGATGAGGAAATGAGCTGCTTTGAGGCTCGATGGAGAAATTAACGGGTTCTGTGTGCCATGATTTAACAAAACCCAGCATGAAAACTTCAGTTTCCTACTTGAGTAATAAGTGGCTTGCCAGAGTCATACTTTATAGAGTCTTAATTAATCATTTATTGGGGACTTTGCTATAAAAGGCAATCACCTTGGGGTACAGACACAGAATGAAAACACTAATTACCCTGTTGCACAAACCCAGTCAGCACTGGAAGTTACATGGAAACAGGAGCCTGTCAATCCAGCATTTGTTAGAGCTGGTCCAGTCTGGAGATGTCTGTGTGGAACATGTCCTGCCATTCCCTATCTGGAAGCCCTTCCCTGCAGACAGCGAGTCTGGGTAGTCAAGCAGAAAGACACCCTTTATTGGACAGCACCCCAGCTCCAGGCACTGTTCCATATCCTTTTTAGGATGATAGTCACAGCACCCATCTAGTCTTGGAACAATGAGGAGAATAAAGCTATGAGAGGTTAAGGGGCCCCCCATATGCCCACTTCTGTTACTCACCAAGTTACAGGGCCAACACTCACACTCTGTGTTCTTGACACCCTTAACAGTGTCTTGCCTCGCATGGAAAGCTTGAGGGTTTACTGAAATGGAAGGTGTTGAGTTGTGTCTTTCTTTCAGGCCTAAAATGGATCTGAAAGCTGGGTAGGGACAAACTCCATATTGTTCAGCTGGCCTTTGTCGTGAAAAAAAAAAAAAAATTACTCAAGAAAGCCACCTAACAAGAAGGTGATTTCTTTTGGCACGTGGTTTAAGTCTGTGGTCACTAGGCCCCATTGTTTGGGGACCTGTGGTGAGGCATCCCTTCATGGTGAAAGCACATGTCAGAAGAAAACTTTGTCTTATAGTAGCAGAGACACAGAGAGGGGATTCCAATGTTCTCTTCAAAGGAACACCTCCTAACTTCCTTCATATCTTTAAAGGGGCTACTACTTCCCAACAGTACTGGGACTGACAACCATGTCTTCAGAATTAAGGGCTTATGGGTGGATTTGAGATTGAAAACTGTAATACCCCACATCATGACAAGATACAAAACTCCTTAGAGTTGAGAACCAGAAGACAAAAACAGAAGATCCTGGTAGGACTAGAGACACATGTCAGTCACTAAGTGAAGAAGTGAACTTCCTTTCTACTCTGAAGTAGCATTTTTTTAACCCCTTTTGACTTCACTAGAGCAGATGGACACAGCAACAGTGACCATGATCCTCCTTAGACAGCTGGCTCAAATCATCTCTCCTCAAGGAGAGACAATGTCTCTATTTATAACCCTGGAGGAAAGATTGCCTCTCCTTGGATCCTTTGTCCTCATACTTTCAAATGTTTTTTTTTTCATTTATGATCTGCCCCTGATCTGAAAATTGATATCCAAAATTCAAATATGTGGGAAACCCCATATTCAACCCCTCATCCCTTCATTCTTTCAATCATGGCCACCGTGGTTTCATTTCGGCCTCCTTTATACACTGTATGCTGTGCTGCCCCCTGCCCCTGTGTAGCAGCGGGTCACTGACCCATCCCTGGTTTCATTGTAGTAACTCTAATTTATCTTATCATATTTATCCTCTTTTATTAGTTATTTTCATCACTCTGACACATCAACTCAAGGAAGGAGGAATGTATTGTGACTAACTGTTGGGGGAATATAGTCCATTGTGGGGAAGGAATGGTAGCAGGCAGCTTGAAAGTAAGGGTGAGAGTCTTTTCCTCCTTCATCTATACAGAACAGGAAGCGGGGGGAGCCAGAAAAGGTTATGCAACAAACATCAAAGGTTCTCTCACTTGTAACATACTTCCCCAGTTAGGTACCATTTCCCAAAGGTCTGACAGTCTCCTAAAACAGAACGATCAGCCAGAGTCCAAGTATTCAAATACACAAGCCTTGGGGTAAGGAGACATTTCCCTTTCAAGCCACATATCTCTAGTACATTATTCCTCAGCTAAACTTCATAATACCCTCCTCAAATTTGACTAAAGCCCACTCCACAAGAGTCACTCCCTTGTCTCTTATGTTGTCTGTCCTAGCTGTTCTATGTTCTAGGCACGCAAAATTTTCATTTTCATAATCAAATAATAAAGAAAAGAATAATTGCCTTAGACTTGGCAAGGAATAGAGACTAAATGCTGGTGTGATGCTGCTCTCTCTCTCTCTCATATATATATATATATATATATATATATATATATATATATATATATATATCTTTGTATCTCCCTTTTGATCAAACTTTGAGTGTCTATTTGCTGAAAAGTTGTGAAGTTGCCTTCGCCTCCCCCATTTGCAGTGATTTGAAATCCACCCCCACCTCTCACTTTCAGTAACACTTGACATACATTGCAGAAGGCTTGTTTGTACTTTGCAGATAGAAATTGCGGAGGTCTGGAGCAGGGGAAACAAAGCCAGTCCAGAGCCTCTGTTTCTAATGTCAAGTGCCCACTTGCAGAGGACATCTGGCTCCTCTTAGCTTCAGTCTCTTGATAAACAAACGAGGCAAGAACTGGCCTCCCCAGATGAGAGCTGCATGTTACACTGATTGAGTCCCCATGAACAAGTCAGAGATATGTGAGACCTGCAGATCTGGCATATAGTTCGTCTCTGATGTCATTTGAGAGCTAGAACCCAGACCTCTTTGAACTTATTCTATATGAAATCCTATTAACTGAAAGAAGCCAATGACCATTTCTAGCTGTATCCATTAAGTGCAACGTGTTGGGGAAAAGTATTGAGAGGCAACTGGAATAGAAACACATGGTAGCCTTTGTCTTCTCAGGGTGGCAGAAGTCAGCCTGCTTGGTCAGGGTGGGGGGCACAATGGGAGTCAGTAGGAACAAGCAGGCTGCCTTTCTCTGGAACTACATCCTTGAAACACCACTACTAGTGGCCTCTTCATGTCACTATGAAGGTATTTTTGCCAGAGTCTACAGCACAGATGTTTGTGAATGTAACAGTAGAAATATTAAGGTTGTCAAGCTGCAGGGGTCAGCCTGTGGATGGTGTGTGCAAGAATGAAGATCTGAAGTTGATCCTCAGAAGTTAAAATCCAGGCACAGATACTTGTGACTATGATCTCATCGCTGTGGGGCCAAGATGGGCAGAACCTAGGCTTGTTTGCTGGCTGTCTGGGCTATCTAGGCTATCAGAAATCTGAACCAGCTTTGGGTTCAGTGGGAGACCCTGTCTCAAAATCATCATGAAATGATGATTTTGGTGATGTCGTTCGTTTATTCTGAAAAGTAAACAGGCTTGGTCTGGAGGTGAGAATTGGAAGGTAAGCTGATGAGCACTTTAGAGCATTTAACTTGCAGACTGTCAATGTGGGGGCAGAGCAAGTCATTTGGGGACTGCACAGTGCAGGTGGCTCAAGGCAGAAGCCTTAATTACCATGGATGAGAAGAGACAAACCCTTGTTTTTAATTAGCAGACTATGCAGCATGATTTCTTCTTCAGCATCGCATAAGCATGGAGAGCACTGTCGTTTCCCAGGAGCGAATGGTTCTCCACCTCCTTCCCGCCACTTGCTCAGCTAGCTAATTTCCAAGGGAGGGATCCAGGCTACAGGGAGATCAGGTTTACATCCTAATCCCTAGGAAACTTTGCCTCAACTCCCTAGTTCATTCCAACCAAAGGGGAAAGGAAACTGAGAGTTAGCTAATGCCAAAAAACAGCAATCAATCCAGCACAGGCCAGAACCAGGCTGTGTCACCCTGGGCTTTCCACACCGCTGCTGCTGTTAACACCTGGGAGGGCTTTGATTTTCACATTAGCCAAACAGGCTATAAAGCATGTGCTCCCTTAGGCCTGCAGAAATCCTCCTGTGGTAGGGGAGGCAGAGGACTGTCACAAAGAGGCCATTCAGCCCTCGAAAGCCTTCTTGCTCTGAGCCTCCTTGGGCCTCTGAGGGGAGACTTCATGTAAATCTTCCTGGGAATGTATTGCTTGTTCCGGAATCCATCCTTGCAGATACTGGGTGAACTGCTCTGAAATGCCCAGCGGCCAAAAGTGAGTAAACTTCTAAGCCACCCTTTCATGCAGAAGGAAGGTGATGGGATTTCAGGAGACATGGGTTTCTCTGTGTAGCAGTAATTGGATAATATTAAGATGTTGAAAAGCCAATAGTTGCTAACTTTAGTTTATGTGGAAGGAAGGACTATCTGACTATCATATGTAGACTATCTATGTTCAAATAAGAGAGCTCTAGATAAGACAGGACCCCATGTTCATAAATACATACATAATACATAAATACATAAATACAAAATCTAAAGAAGAATTGCAGGAGCGTGTGTGTGTGTGTGTGTGTACACACGCACGAGTGTGTACAGAGAGAGAGAGAGAGAGAGAGAGAAAGAGGGAATATATATAAAACTGACTAAGTTGGATGAATCAAATCATGCTTAAATTTATAATTAGGCAAATAGGTAAAGTGTCATCATTTATGAAGCCAGTCATTTTCTGCTCATTTGGAGATGCATGTCTCCTCATGTCTCACCACCACATCTCCTCTTCCACAGAGCTGCTCTTTCATTTCTCCAGCTGCCTCAACTTGGCTCCATCTGAGCTGAGAGGCAGTGCTACTTCAGGCTTTATAAGATTTGTCACCAGAAATGTGTTCCCAAACCACAAGTTTCCATTCACTACACAGCCTTTACAGCATAAATCTCTCACTCCACGGCTTCTTGGAGTGATTTTAAAAGCCTTTCTCATGACAACGGGCAAGGAACGGCCTTGAGAGGTCATACCCAGCCATTTCCTTCACTTCCCAGAGGAATAATTACAGCTAAATTAAATTTCTTTGCCTGCTTTGTAATAATTCCATTAGGTGACTTCTCTGAGTGTCCAATAACAATGTTTACTGAGGTTAGCACATTCTAATTTTTCTTCTCCAAATATTATTCTGATTTTAAAATAAAGATTTTTGTGGAGATGGCCCTGTGATACATTTTGCATATGAAGAAAGATAACCAATCCTCTGCTTTCAAAGGGATGCTATTTGTTAGAAGAAATTTTGCCTTTCAAGCTGTTGTTTGTGGTATAGACACATTGAAAGGTAACAGAGAGCAAGGGGTGTCTGGCTTCTAAGAGGAGAGAAAGGATTGGCTAGGAAACTTTCCGAAGAGGGTGTGTGCTGAGGCCATCCATCAGGCTACAGAACAGAGGTTGGGAGAACCTGACTCTTGAAATGTTGAGATATGAGAAGGCTCTAAGATTTTACCCTCTTTGCATCCTAATAATTTTATTGCTAAAACTCTGTTGATACTGCCATAAGAAACAAGACTCCTGAGTCAGAAATGAGTAAATTTCACTCCTGCCTTGGTCTCCTGGATCTCACTTCTCATCGGTGCAATACAGAGTTGTCTGGGTAGATGCTGTACACAAAGTAGGTCCGTACCACAAATAAGGAAACTGAAGGCCAGAGAACATGAATGTTTTATAATGGGCTTTAAGAAAATCAATTTCTATGTTCCCCTTGAGGTAGACATTACCTTATGTTACCTGACAATAAAGCAAGCTGTTTTTCACTCTCCAGGGTGACACCATCTCTGTCTACCAAGGGAGCCATCATGACAACACCAAGAAAATACTCTTTGCAGTAGTATGTACTTCAGAGCTCTGTTTATTTGCTGATCAAGAATTTAGCTCCCCTGAGCTAATATTGTTATGCCCAAAATAAAAGCAATGTGTATCCAAAAGTACAGATATACAATATATTCACAGTAACATTGTTTGCAAATGGGGAATACTAACATCAAACTTGCATACAACAAGGGGTTTAGTTAGATAAACTGTTACACATTCATACCATGAGATCCTGGAAAGCAAGCAAAAATGAAAGACAATGGTTTATATGAATTAATATTAAGTGTTTTATGGACAAGAATTGGAAACAAATGACATGTTTTGCTGCTATTCATTATGCAAAAAATGAAGAGGAAATTTTAAAAATTGCATGTATATGCTCATTGTTCACACACAGAAACATAGGATAACAAGAACTTAATGTCATTATTTACCTTGTACACCGAAGTAAGATAATGGTGGAAGGCAGAGTATTGGAAATGGGGTGCAAAGCATGACAGAGAAAGGACACTATCTGGGGATATATTTTGATCTACTGCTGACTTTAACAATTATGTTAGTATTTTGCATAGCTTAAAAAGTAAAACCAATCACCTCCCAGAAGCAAAAAAAGTAAAACCAGTAAGACTGAAAGGAAAAAACTGAAAATGCAAACACTAACAAATAAACCTGGTTACATATGTATGAGTGACAAATAAATAAATAAATAAAAAATAAACACTAAAAAAAAATTTACAAGCATAACCTGTCTAACACAGGTTGAGTAATGAGTCCTCTGCATCTGAAATTGGCATGCCTTCTATCTTCTCTGTAAACAGATGTAACAATGGTAAGGTTTGTAGCCACAAAATGTCTGATACCCCATTCCGAAATTAGCTTCAACTAATGTGTTAAACAAGAAAAGACGAGCCTGTATTCCAGCAAAACACTGAATGACATTGAAATCTGATTTTTCACACACTTGTCCTATGTCATAATTTTTTTCCTTTTGTTTCCTTCTTCGACATATTAAAAATGTAAAAACAAACAAACAAACAAACAAAACCATTCTTGTCGCATGGCCAATTTAAAACAGGGACGATCTGGATTGGGACCTTGGTGTTGTTTGCTGACCTTTGTACTACATCATGTTGGTTCACTTTGTACTGCTGTCAGTGAATATTTTAACTCTAGATCTTATATTATGGCTCAAATACACTATGCCCAACTCTGGCAGCTCCTTTAAAAAAAATGCTACCTACCTCTGGACCAATGCAAACTCCATCTCACTTCATGCAGTAATATTTGCTCAAGAAACAAGGACCCAGAGTATATGTATGCTAATCTTTAGTCTACCACATGGCTTGTTTTCCTAAGCAGGCTCTTACCTGGCTCATTATCGCTGATTCCCAGCCTTTGCTAAGGGTCCAAATGCTCTCATGCAACCCAAGATAGTGTCTGCTGTTTTGTGCTTGTGCCTCTGTATACGAGGTGGTATCTGAATGATTCTGGTATTACCCCACAGTCAGAAAGTGTGCCCTGCTTTGATATCTATTACTGTTCACCTGGGTGCTCAATATCACCGTCTCATCTTAAACTGTGCCATGAGCTAAATACCTAGTGAGTGGCAGTCCTTCATGTTGTGATGATTTGCAGAAACAAATTTTTCTCATCTCAGTGTCAACCCTTTACTCTTGATTTTTTCCACACCCTACCTTCCCTGTATTTGAAACAACTTGCATTTTTTTCTTGCTCATATAAATGTGGAGTGGGTAAAATATCCTATCCAGAACATTCTCCCTCATTCTCTGCTGGCTTCATGATGGATTTACTGCTGGTATTACTTATTCTACCTAGTGGTTTTGCTTCTGCAGCTGGACTCCCTGAGATCAAACACAGACGAGCATAAAGCAGGCTGTTGTGTAAACGGAAAAAAAAAAAAATGACCCAATGCCACTGATAGTGGAGGTCCTGTGGCCACCATGCATGAGTCAAGGACCTCCTGTTCAGTCACATGGATGTGTGTCTTTGAGAGAGGGTCACTCACAAGCTCTGACTTTCTTAGACAATGTGGGATTTCTCAGAAGTACAATTGGGAAGTCTGTCATTGACCCTGTCTCTAAGCTCCTCGTTGCCATAGCTAAGGCTAAACTCCTTCAGAGACTAGATTGTCGTTCATCTAATGCCTCCCTCCCAAGAGGAGCACACTGTTGTCATTTGATATGTTTTCATTGGTAGGTATAGGTAGAAAGATAATATTGTACATGCCTATGATTCTACAACAAGTAAGGACTGAACTGGCATCAGGGTCTAACTACCTTCCATCTGAATGTACCAGCATGTGTCTTCCATATACATGTACCTTGCTTCCAGAAATATTAGGCTACTTGGAGTAGATGTATAGGAATAATTGGCTTTTAAAGAGAGATTAAAGGGTGACATAAATAGATTCAGTATGTGTGTGTTAGCTGCTCGTCTGGTTGTTGTGATGAAACACTCTGACCAAAGCAACTAAAGGGAGAAAGGGTTTGCCAAGGCTCGCAGTTTCAGCATGTATGCTCTAACATGTGGTGACAGGAGCTGGAGACAGCTGCATGCATTGCACTTAGGGTCAGGAAGCATCGGAGATGAAGGCTGGTTATCAGCTCACCATTCTCCCTTTTATTTATCCCCAAACTCCATCTCATTTGCTGGAGTGCATTGATGCCTCCCACAGTTAAGGTGGGTCTTTCTACTTCATTAATCTATTCGAGATAAGCCCCAT
The DNA here is from genome assembly GCF_011762505.2 of Arvicanthis niloticus. Taxonomy (NCBI): domain Eukaryota; kingdom Metazoa; phylum Chordata; class Mammalia; order Rodentia; family Muridae; genus Arvicanthis; species Arvicanthis niloticus. The sequence goes on along the minus strand of NC_047668.1, from coordinate 43,765,271 downwards.
AGACAGGGCAGAGGCCATATCTCCTAGGTGACTCTAGATCCAGCCAAGCTTTCAATCAGTATAAACCACCACAGTGTGTTCCTATAACAAATGGTAAAGTGGTTCATCAATGGGATATAAGATCGCTCACATGCAATGTGGTTTATAGAGGTTTTGCCTGACTCCATCTCCAGTTGACAGAAGCATGAAAAAAAATGATTCAGAAAGGAGGGCTGTGTGGCACTGTGAAGTACTTTGAGGTTCCCTTGCTTTCAGATATATTTCAGGCGATTTGGGTACTGTGGGTGCCCATGCTTTATATTATAATCCATAAATTAACAAGTGATTAAAATCTTACTAAGAGAAACACAGCCATAAATCTGAAAAACGTATAGTTATTGCCAGTCATATCTAGCAGATGTATAGGAATAATTGGCTTTTAGTGCTCATTAGTCAGTTTTATTACAAATAATGTATTTGCATGATGTTTGTAAATTTATACACCAGTGGGAAGGCATGGTGACAACCCAGGATCAACAGGAGAAGCAATTAGAAAAGGGGAATCCAGAAATTTATTAATGGTTCAACGCCCCATCTATTTATACATTTGTTTGTTAGCTTGTTTCTTTCAAAATCAAAATATAATTGAAGGGAATTTAAGAAATACAGTCATTATTAGAACTTTAAATGAAGAAATTATGGAGAAAGAAAAAATGAAAGTCAGAAAGATTAGTGAACTGGAATGGAATTAGTCTGCAAATAAATGTCTGAACATTCTGCCCCTGTGATAAAAGACAGAATGTAACCAGCATTGCATCCATTGGCATCTGGGGGCATGAGTGATGCTGACTGTGAAACCTGAAGCCAACATAAGCATTACTTTGGGGGGGTGCAGGGGAGGATATAGCATTTCCTGGTCAAACAGAACATGAAAATTCATCCTATAGTCAGAAAGGTGACATAAGTGGGAAAGGAAACTAATATTGAACAATACCTTGGAGAAAACACAAGAGCATCCATGGCAATACCCCAACATCAAAGCTGACACACCACATCACTAATAATGCTTGAGCATTTTAGAAGAATCCTCTCTCTTTCTTGTCTCCTTCCCCAACTTACCTGTGCATACTGTCTGGACCTTACAACATATCTGAAATTAAAGTTTAAGGGACAAAGGGGGAAATTTAATAACAGAAATAATAAAGCAAAGTTCTAGCGTAGACAAAGATTATAGTGATGAGGAGCAAGTCCAGGACTAGCTGAAGTTCTCAGAAATAGGAAGAGACAAGAAATTAACACATACAAGGTCTCTGGAGCATGCAAGACCCTGTCAATACCTTGATTTTAGGTTTTGGGCCCAAGAACCATGAGACTATATGTTTTCTTTTTTTCTTTTACAGAAGTTAGAGAAGAGTAGTATAAGGATGATCCTGGATTGTCTTGACCTCTGGGCCCTAAATGTTTGACTAATGTGGTAAATTCAGAGTCTCTGCAGGGTCCACCTCCCACTGCCATCTGTGCATGGAATGCTAAGGCCTCTAATGAGGTTGCTCCTTTAGGATCCTCCAGTCTGCTTTGTCTGATGATGGTCAATGAAAATGATCAATGCAATGTACTGTGGGCTGTTAGACATGCCTGAAGTTTCTTTGGACTGTTTTGTTGGCAAGGTAGAGGAAGAAGAGAGTAATTATCACCCTTGGACACAGATTCTGGGCTCTAGTTTTGTCTAATAAATCTACAGATGAACTAAATTTGATCTTCTTTGCTGATGGGGTAGAAAGGAAAGATGACAGAATGGCTCCAAACCATGGATGAAAACCAAGTGCATTCATTGTATTCACGTTACTAAATAAGCAAGAAGGTAGAGTTTTAGTTGAAGGTGTATTTAGAAACATTAGTGGCAGTGACTTGCCCTCTAAGTAGGAAACAATTTTTGTAAGGCTAGATTAGTTATGGGGATTTGATAAGAACATTTTCCCAAGAATGAAATCTATTTTTTCACAACCTATGCAATGCAGTGTTGCTTTTGTTTTACTATATTGGCTTCATGGAAAAGAAATTTCAAAAGGTTTTGGGAAAAAGAAAGAAAGTTGTAGGCACATAGGTTAAGTTGGACATTAATCAGATCCACCTCTTTGCTTGGCCGTACTCCAACATGAGGTCTTGGTGACTTTGGACCCTGGTGTTGATATCAGTTTGAGTATTCTTACTCACTACCTATAAGGTTACTTAGGTAAATGGCTACTGGCCCTTTTGTGGAAGAACTGGGTACATCATCAGGACAGTTCCCCTGTATCTTCCCATTCTGACAAGGGTTCTTCATTTTGTCTTTGCTTTTATTTAGTGGGCTCTCAATATAAACTGGCTCAGATACAGAACTCTTCAAGAGAATCAGAATTTCTTGCAATGAGGTCATTGTTTTCAGCTACCACATCATGTATCCGCAATTTCATCTAGTGACGTACTACAGGCTACCCTGATTGGCTTTCCAAGTATTTTAAGCATGGGGCATTTTCTAATGTTAACTTATCACCTTCATTACTCTGTAACTAAGGCCTTCTTGCCTGCCACTCTAACCTCACCTCTGGCTGCAATCATGATATCTTCTTGGATTTGTATAATTAGACACCGCCATCAGACACTATAAAAATGTGACTGTCCTTTTGGCTCTGCAATGTCCTCTCCTATTGTCAACCCCAAGTCACATTTAGCCAGTCTTAGGGAGAGCACTAGAGATAAAATGGTTGGGGTTCTCTCTCATTATGCCATAGTAGCCAGACTGTCAATGCTCCTGATCAGACACTGGGTGTGGGTCATTCTCAGACACACATGACCTTGAGCAAGAGAGCACCTAACACATGGAGCCTGTCTCCCAACATTTCTACCAACAACTGGGGAAGAGATAGTCCTTCCTCATAGGACATATGACTGTCACATCTCTAGTGATATCACAGCTAAAGATCTGAAAACGAAATTAAGACACCTTCCAACTTCTGAATGATGAGTTCTATTTCTGCCATAGAAACACAATCATTCAATTACTATTAAATCACAGATCTGATTATGAGCTAATGTTCTCCATAGATTACAATAAGTCCCAGAATAATTATTGCAACACACACACACACACACACACACACACACACACACACACACACAGCCCTCTCAGCCTGGGGATATGGCTTAGTGGTAGAGTACTGGCCTAGCATCTGTGAAACCTTGAGTTTACAGTGCCAGTTCTGCATAAATGAAACTAAAGGAAACAAAACCCTGCTTGCTGTATAAGCAGTAGGATATGGGGGAAAAATTATCCACTCCTGCCAACGCTGAATAATTTCAGATGGATCTAGTCAGTAAACATTGATCAAGTGTCTGTGTGGAGTGAGATACTATGCCAAAGGGCAGTGGTCCCTAGATGTATGCTCTGAATTCAGTAAAGACACAAAATACATTTGACAGGAAAGCTGTTAACTATAGCAATGGTTACTATAGTTAAATAATGTCTCATTTGCAGAATAGCAAGGGCCTGGAAGAGACAGCCTCCACAGGAGGCTTTACAGAGAGAGAGAGAGAGAGAGAGAGAGAGAGAGAGAGAGAGAGAGAGAGAGAGAACACCTTGACCTATGAAAGCTGACACAGCATCATCCATTGAAAGGTTCTGAATAGATTATGAGTGGAATATTAATAGATTAATAGACAAATTGAGGTGGAAGGGAGAATCTCCAGGCAGCCATTAGATGTTCCCCTGTACAGAGAACAGTGGGTAGTCAGCAGGATATTTATCAGCGAGACCAGAAAGGCAGGATGTCTTCAGTGTGCCTTGAATCCTCTGCAGAGCATCCTTGTAACTCTTCTTTGGATGGAGCAGAGGGTGTCCAGCAGGGGAGGATTTTGAGCTGGTGAATGACTGACACATATGGTTTAAAAGAAAGAGTTGATTAGTTAAAGCAAGAATCAAGGAACAAAGACAAATGTAAGGGGCTTTGACAGTGGCATGGACAGGAGATGATAAATGCTAAGATACCAAATCTCAGGATGGCAGTCAAGGAGAGAGAGAATGCTTATGAGGTTCTGACATAGTATTCCACCCGAGATTCTGTCACTCATGTTTACCATGTTTCATTTCTCGAAACACCCTGCTGAGGTTACAGACCTTAGGTAACCAGCAAAGGTAGAATTTGATACCAGCCAGTCTTGACTCTCTCCAAGCCCAGCTTCTTGTAGCATCTTTTTGCCTATGATCACGAACTAGTGAAATCTATTTCATTTTACTAACCGGGCATCAGTATCAGCACTTTTAATCATCACTCTGTGCAATGCCACAAGATAGATCTATTCACAAGATAGGTCTGTCCGCAGGGATAGGTCTCTTATCTGAGAATAAGATGGCCTCTAGTTTGTTTGTTTTCAATCAGGTGGCTGGCATGTGAATCACACCTTCCAGATCTACACTTTTCTTTGTGTTTCTCTTCTGCCTTCTCATCATTGGGAACAGATCCTAACTGTGCACAGATGTCCCTCATGAGCTGGAACACAACGCTCATCCACCCGAATTACTTTACCTGTTTCAGTGGGATGGAGAGACTTGAGTGGGGATGCGCATGACCTCACACAAGGAAAGCAGAGCAATAGAAGTTTGGCCAGATGGATATGAAAAGCCAGGGTATGTGCTTGTAGTAGAGTCCCATCCAGGTTTCCAGGTAGCAAAACCAGAAGGAATCAGCTGTGTAGCTGGAAATTCAAGATTTCCTTCTGACTCTATTTTCTCATTCAAAGCAAATGATAACAGTCTATTCTGCTCAAAGTCATGAGGAAATGAAGAGAAACATTGTATTTAACATGTCAGTCATGGCACTTGACAGATGAAATATGCTTGACAATAGAGATCTTCCTTTTCTTCACTTTGTAAAGATTCTAGAATTTTCCAGGTGCTGGTACAATTGTCTTCTCTGTCTCTTTGGTATTTTAAAATCTTGGTAGTGGAACTATGATCTATATTTATAGTCTAATTGAACTGATAATGGGGAACATTCAAGGGCAGAAAAGTGGTCAGAGCATCAAAATTGATAAGTGCATCTAATGTTCCTCTCCAATTTTCAATAGCTCTCTAGTCCTGGTGGGTCATCAAGTAGAGATTTCCTTCTTTCAAGAACTTCAAATACAAAGACTAGAAAGATGGCTTAGCCATTAAAAGCATGCACAACTCTTTCAACAAAGGACCCGAGGACTTCCCAGCACCTATATCAGGTGGCTTATACCTGCCTGTAACTCCAGGTTTAGGGGATTCAATGCCATCTCCTGGCTTCCACAGTCAACACATAAACTTGTCTGAACATAACCACACATACATGTAATTTTTAAACATTAAACACATCTTTAAAAAGAACTTCAGATACAGGAAACTTGGGGGTGTCGATTCATTTTGGATGATCATGTTACACCTACCTGCTTGTTCTCTGGAGAAATGAGAAATGCTTGCCCTGACCCATGCCATCTAAAGCAAGCTTCCGTAGCCTGCAGCTTTCAGCGTTACTTTCTCAAAACTTCAATGTTATGTTGGCCCAGAAGCCATCCCAGTGTGGCTCATGAAACAAAACATCACTGCATATATTTCTAGAAAGTGATGGCTCCGTGCTTAAGAACAATTATTGCTTTTTCAGAATACCCAAACATGGTTCACAGCACCCATGTGTAGCAGCTCCTTAGCACCTGTAACTCCAACTCCAGGGGTCTCGACATCTTTTCTGGTACCCGCACATACACACACATGGCTTGCACCCAAACACATACTTTAAAAAAAATATATTGGTAAATTTAAGATGGCAGAGCAAAGGTACAACCAAGGATCACTCCTTTTTGTCTTGGACACTGTGAGTTTGTGAAGCTAGCTTTACCCTTAACCATCACAGCTGGCCATCAGGTGCTTTCTGTGAGTGGCTCTGCCCTCGGTACTTCAGATCAGAAGCATCATGTTTTGCAGTGACACGGTGATATGTTTTATCCAGCTACTTTTGGAGGTCAATTTCATGGGGCTGTGGCCCAGCCAATTTACTCACGTCTAACAGACAGCCTAAGTGGAAGGAATTCTTTAGGGCAAACAATATCCACTCATAACCGGCCATGGGTCTGAGCATCTTTGCATACGCTAGATTGTTTCTTTGCCTCCCCATCTACTAATGCGACTCTTCTTTATTTTTCTTACCATTCCAGTTCTTATGCTTCTCATCCCCAGGGGAAGATGCTAATGGGTAGCAGAAAGCAAAAAGATGGTTTGTATAGTGGGAGCAAGCATAAGCCTGAACCCTTGATAATCACTAATTCTAATTCAATTGACAATGGTCCCAAATCTAGACCACGATACGTCACATTAAAATTAGGTCTGTCTACTCCACTCCCATTCTAAATCTAAACTCATTTCTGGAAATCAGCTACATTTTAGAATACTAATTAATTATTGTATTTTTTTTTATTTTAGAGGAAATGTAATCATTTAAATACATGTCAGCAGGAGCAAAGCCCTTCAAAACACCAAGGAAGAGCAAAGAACTCGCTTTCCTTTCCCCCATCCGTCCATCATACTCAAGCCTTGATCTATCATCTCCTGACATTCAGCTTTTACAACTTGCAAAATGCCTCACAAACAATCCAAAGAGATTTGTAGAAATGAGCTCCCTCACTCCTGCCAGAGCGGCACCAGGCAATCCCAAGAGGAAAATAGTCATTAGCAGTGATCACGGTGATGACATCACCAGTAATTTGCCTCGTTCATTTTCTAACACATGGAAATTTCACTTGTCGCATACTGCCCAGAATAGAGTTATTGGCAAGGGCTTTGAACTATATCACCTCTCATGTCATCTTAGACTTAACTCTTTGAACGCTGAATTGATTATGCTCTTCTGCAGCCTGAGGGGATGCCTAGGGCATCTGAGGTCCCTGTGTATGGGTAGACATATCACGGGTTGTATGGTTTCAACTGATGTCAGCTTCTTCTTGGGAGCAAGTCACCTACAAAGTGATGCTGTATGAAGCTGTAAGCAAGTAACAAAGAAGCCTCAATTAGAGTCAGAAGAATCCATGTCAAGCTGTGAAATTCAGTCGAGTTACTTTACACTTTCAAAGCTCAATACACATTATTTCATTGTGACTCTGGAAACTACCTAAGAGCATATACAAAAAGGTATTCGGAAAGCTTTGAACAGTTAGTTGAGATGTAAGAAGTTTTAAAACTATGACTCTTGCTTGATAAATATTTCTAATAGAATAAATATGTTAACCACGGAAATGGGGGGAGGCAGGAGACATTTCTAGAGGGGACTCAGTTCCATTTCAGTTGTCAATACCCCTCTTTCCAAAAATAACCTTTTTTCTTACCCTCATCACTTGTCTGCTTCTGTAACTTGATATAAATGAAGACCTACTTGGTGAACTAGAAGAAAAGGGCCCTTTCTTACTGTCTGCTCATTCAATAATGAACCTTGGTCTTAGGGTTACTATTGCTATAGTGAAACACCATGACCAAAAAGCAAGTTGAGGAGGAAAGGGTTTATTTCCGCTTAGACTTACTTCCAGGTGACAATCACTGAGGGAAGTCAAAGCAGAAACTCAAACAGGGCAGGGACCCAAAGGCAGGAGCTGATGCAGAGGCCATGGAAGGATGCAGCTTACTGGCTTGCTCCTCCTGGCTTGAGAAGCCTGCTTTCTTATAGAACCCAGGAATACCTGCCCAGGGATGGCACCACCCACATTAGGCAGGGCTCTCATCCATCAGTCACTAATTAAGAAAATGCTCTACAAGCTTTCTTAGAACCTAATTTCAGGGAGGCATTTTCTCAATTGGGATTCTCTCCTCTCAGATGACTCTAGCCTGTGTCAAGTTGACATAAAAGTAGCCAGCACAGCGTCTTGGTTTTCCCCATGGTGTCTCTTGCTGCAGTTGGGTAAGACTTGGTCATGATACCAGAGGATTTATAGTGTCCTAATATACTTTCTATTCCTGAGACAAGCCCTGCTTAAAACCACCTTCTGGAAGAAAGTCTTTACTTCTGGAAGAAAGTTTTACACATCCCAGGTCAAAGTTTCGCACCAAGAGAAGTGAGGACAGGAACACCATGGAGGAATGCTGCTTACTGGCTTGCTCCCCATGGGTTGTTCAGCTGCTTTGTCACACAACCCAGGACCACCTAACCAGGGGCGGTGCAACCTCTGATGGTCTGGGCCCTCCCACATCAATCATCAATCAAGAGAATGACCAACAAACTTGCTTACAGGCAATCTGGTGAAAGAATTTTCTCAGTTGAGGGTGTCCATTCCTAGATAACTCTAGTTTATGTCAAGTTGAAAAACAAAACAACAACAACAACAAAAACCTAACCAGCACACATTGTCAATTGCGTGAAAAGCAAACAGCAATTATTCCCAGTGAACTAAGGATATCTGTGTCACTTCCAAGAATAATCTTGTATCTATCTTTTGAGATATATGAGAATTGTTTTAGATAGTCTTAAAAGTGAAATTGTACAGATGTTAAATATGCATGTTTAATTTTGATAGGTGCATAAAGTTTTCTGAGTCTTATAAAGTCATATATCTGCCATCAATATCCATAGTTACTTCATATTCTTGATTCCTATCTTGATTGGGATTTTTTGCAGGCTTTCTCATATGCAAAATGTCCATTTGCAAATCCTCCATGAAATGTCTCTCTATGATTCTTGCTTGTTGATTTTCCCTTGTGTCTCTCTATTGATTTGGAGCAGCAGTGAACGCAAATTTTCCTCTTCTCTGTCAACGCTGAAAACAGCATAAGGAAAAGTGATGTGGGAGATTGGAACTTGATTTGAAAGAGAGAAAAACAAAGTGGAAAAGGATAAAACATCAGAATTGATTCTTGTGGAAAACAATCTCAATAAACTGCTAACAAAGGTCCTCGAAGGAAGCATACAGATGATGCTGGAATGAACAGGATCTCACAGCCCTTTATAAGATGGCCATCCTGTGGCTCACCATCCTAAAATTGGCCACATGATTCTGAGAATAAATAAAGCAACTTTTCTGTCAATAGACTTATCCTCATGAATACAAGCTCTTCTTTCTTTTTAAGTGAAGAATGGCATTCTTCTCCTGGGGGTTGCTATGGATTTTATTTATGTAGCATCATTTTAGGATGAGGAACCATCGGGCGTGTCTGGTGTTTCCTCTTTTGAACTGTGTGGGATAATCATCGGAAAGTAGCGATCTGTCTGAACCAGAGGATGCCCCCAGCATGTTCCTCAACCATTATCACTTGAAGTGGTCAAACATAGGGTGCTGTGCACTTAAGCAGTGAGTAAGACTTCTCCATCCCTAACCATGATCCAGTGGGGTTGCAATTGCTGGTAACTATTAATCTAGTAACTAAATGCTTATCACTGTTATTTCTGCATTTTTCTATATGCCAATGAGTGTTTTAAACCTTCCTTTCTCTTCCTTTCTCTCCCCTCCCATCTCCTCCTCTCTCCCCACTTCCTCTCCTTCCCTCTCTTTTCTTTTTAGTTTCGCTTATTTGTTTGTTTCTATGTTGTTTAGATAGACTGCCTCTTTCCTGCCATGTTCCCAGGCTAGACTCAAACTCAAAATCCTATTGCCTCAGTCTCTCAGACGCTAAGATTATTGGTGTATAGCAATTCACCTTGAGGGACCACAAAACTACTTACAGAGTTCATTGGTGCATCCATTGCCTCAAAGTATCAACGCTGAATACATGTTTTCCTGATAGGAGGAAAACTTCTTTTCACTTAAGATGATTCATGCACCTATTAAAATGAAAAATAAGAAAAAGTAGACATGAGCAAAGAAGAAAGTTTGACTACAAATAAAGGTTTCAGAATAATACAGCCTGATTTCATTTCAGAGATAGCAAATAAATATATACACTGTTCATGAACAAAATTGCAATTCCATAATTTAGATAAAATGACACATCTTGGGTTCCTCATGCAAAAGAGGAGAAAGAAGAAAGTAAAACAAGGAAGAAGAACCTTCTGAGTGGCTTCAGTTTTATCTGTGGCATTTCATTTGTCTCTAAAAAAGATCTTGAAATAAAAATGACACATCCAACTGTTAACTGGATATATAGATAGCTAAGGATTTTTCTCTTAATACTAGTTTGTATTCCTAATTACTTATTAAATAAACCCTGGGGTGGGGCAAGAAACAAACGACGGCTAGGACATGATCTGACTACTAAGAGAGCTTGCTGCACAAACATGAGGACCTGAGTTCAAATCCCCAGAACCCGTGTAAAAAAAAAGATGATGGGTTGTGACTTTAGCTCTTTGCAGGGTAGAACAGAAATACTGATGGGGCTTGCTGGCCACCAACCTAGCTCTAGTCCAAAGAGGAGCTTGTCTCAAGGGAATAAGGTACAGAAAGGTGAAGCTGGACATGGTCATCCTCCTTTGTAGGCAACCATATACTCATGTGCATTCACACTGTGCACACACACACATGAATGCATGCATACACATGCATGCACACAAACACACACACATCCACATGCACACACACAGACAGACACACACATGCATGCACACACATGGATGCACACAAACACACACACTTACTTTCTAAGAATCATTATAAAACACTTGTTCATAGTCTATCATTGTGACATGGTCATATTTCTTTATGAAGAAAATAACTTCCTTTTTCTAGGTTTTATATAGAAAGTTATAAGCAAGCACATGTACTTTCAGTGACCATAGCCACCTTAACTCTCACTGATTTTATTTCTAAATGTCCTCGCCATCAGTCATCTCCCTCAATGTCTTACATTTTGCTGGTTCAGCTTTGTTTTTTAAGTCTACAAATATTTTAGTTTCTGGCAGACAGGTTTTTCAAGGTCTCAGCATCCCAGCATTTCTTAGAATGTCCATCAAGCTCCTTAATGCCCCACTGACTACCAGGCTATGGATAACATGCTTGCATCATGCTGCCTTTCACTCTATAAGCCTCTGCTTATGCATTTCTGCATTGCTGTCTGCCTGCCGTTACCTAATGTTCTGCAGAAGTCTGAGTGCAGTGAGGTTTGTTTTTTTTTCCTCTGTTACAAGATTCTCACCTCCCCATCCCCACCTAATATTCAGGAGTTTGGTCAAAATGCAAACAACAGCTAAGACCTATTAAGTATAGCTGCCTCTCACGACAACACCCTTCAGTCTGTCACAGCATAGTTAACTCATTGTATTCCCATGAAACTGCTGTGTGTGTGTGTGTGTGTGTGTGTGTGTGTGTGTGTGTGTGTGTGTGATTCAGTTTGTGGGTGCATGTGTATGTGCACATGTGTATGGAGTCCAGGGGTTAACATCAGGTATCTTTATTGTTCACCCTCTTTGTTTTGCTGAAGTAGGGTTTATCTTGCTGTCTGTCCTAAGAATTGTTGATTCAGCTATTCCAGCTAGCCAGCTCTCTAGGGTCTCTTGACTCAGCTTCCCAAGCACTGAGATTACAGATGGGCCACTACCTTGCTCAGCCTTTTATATGGGTGCTGGCCACACAAATTCTAGTTCTTCCCTTCATATAGGAAGCACCTTCTCTGCAAAGCCATCTTCCCAACTCCAAAACTAGTATCTTTAGCATTTTAGGAATCTCTTTTACAGTTTGGAAGTTAACCCAAGAAGCCTGGCTGAACTTAGAGGAGCTTGGATTCATGTCAGCAGTCTCATGAGCTACCTTCTCCTGTGTATATAAAAGGTTCTCAGCTCAGAAGGTTGAGGAATTACTCCTCTGTATCTGATGGTTCTTCAGCCATCACTTCCTCTTCTCCATTCCAAAGATGTAGATGTCCATACACTGCATCTGTGATGTGGAACTTCCTTCCTCTGCAGTCTCTGTAACTTTGTCACCTTTCTGTGCTTCCCAGTGGGCTCCTAATAACCTGTCTCTTCTTCCAGAAGTCAGTCTCGATTCCATTTAGCACCCTCCTCTCCTGCTCATTTACCACATTACTTTTTATGCAGCAATTCATTTTAATTGACACATAATAATTACACACATTATTGACTATAGTGTGATACTTTGACATATCTATATAATATATGCTGATTAAATAAGGGTAAATTTCCCATTCATTCTCTCAAACATTTAAGGATTCTTTGTGCGGGGGGGGGGGGGTAATTCAGAATATTCTCTTCTTGACATTTTGAAACCCATACTAATGTGTTTCTGACTGTAGCTGCCTCCCTGTGCTAGAGAACACTAGACTGCAGTCGATTGTCAGGATTTCTGTACTTTTAACTATCCTTTCTCTACCCCTTCCTTAATAGCAGCACTACATCCATTCTGTTGTTGTGAGAATAACTCATTTCTGCAGCTCTTACATGTGAGTGAAACTGCATAAAGTGTGTCATTCTGTGCTTGGCTTATTCCCATTGATATGAAGCCCTCTATTTCCATCTATGACGGCAAGGTTTTGTTTTTCATGTTTGAGCAATGTCATCCGCTGTGTATGTGCCACATTTTCTTTGCATGCAGCCGTTGACTTACGCTGATTCCATGGCTGGGTTAGCATGGCTACTGCTGCAGTACGCTGGGCAGTAACAACAGCTCTCAGCCATGCTTTACTTAATCTAGATTGCACTGTTTGACACTCCCCTTTAAGTGATTTTATTGACGCCAGCTTATTATCAACCTTTTTCACAGTGCAGAAGATAAACAGGGTCTAAAACATGCTGGGCTAGTTCTTCACCACAGCTGAGCCTGTGGTGCCTATGCCTCTACTTCCCTTTTATTTGTCATGAGATGGGATCTCACTAACTTGCTCCGAGCTGTCTTTGAGCTCACTCTGCAGCCCAGGTAGATCTTGAACTATGATGCTCCTGCCTCAGCCTCTCCAGGCACTGGGATTACAAGTCGTTTATTTAGTCAGGATATGACTTAACTGTCTTTTTAATACAGTGACTCTGAGAAAATATCTTGTAGGATTGAAGCACTTCTTTTTATTTGTTGGAGACCTTGTTCCTGAGGAATTTCTCCATGGCTCCTTCACAGGCTCCATTTTCTGCTTCGGAGTTTCTTCTGGTTTCCTGCTTTCACAATGGCTCACAGTACCCTGAGATTTCTCTGATGCCTCTCAGATACCAACAGCTAAAGGAGCTTCGACCTCTCTCCCTGGACTGTCTCTTGCCCCGGAGGTTCAACTTCGGAACTGGTTTCTTTGTTTATGTCTCCATTTTCATAAGAAGCCTCAGAGGTAATTGACTGCTCTGATTTGTTGATGTTTCCTGTTCAATTTTGTATAATTTTATTATCATAATTGGGTTTATTCTGGGTATTCCAGAGTGTATCTTTCTTATGTGCCTGGGGAAATTGTGTTTATATTGGATTGTTCTAGCAATATAGACACGGACTGACGGTTGTATACTACCAGTGCCTTAGGCTCTGCTGGGCTGGCACCCATTTTCCCCAGATGGCACTGGGTAACATGAGGGAAATTTATTGTTTGAACAAGGAGCTGCAGGGGAAAGGCCACATGGGGCTGCTTCTTCTCAGCCTTCCCACACTCCCTTTTCTCAAGGGACAACCAAACTACATCAAGATTTATTTCTCAATGTGTTGTTTTTTTCTTATTAGAAGTAAGCATTTGCTATGATCAATCGCTGTCTCTGTTTCTACTTCCTCAACAACTGGGAAAAGGTGATGGAACAGGAGCAGGCTTGCCCAACTTTGAGAATGACCCCTTATTGTTATCAAAAGAGTTTCTAACTAAGGCTGAGACCTTTCCTGGTATTACCTAGGATGCAGTTCCAAATGAAGGCCATACAGGGACTTTCTGAGCTTCACTCATAGCTAGGCCTTCATCCCCTGTGTAGCTGCTTACAGGATGAAGAAAAATGTATCTACTGTTTCTAAATTCCTTTGTCTTTCTACTTCAGATTATTTCCTTCAAAGTAGTAAATTGTGCTCCATATTGTACAGTCTTCAAGATTTAAGCCTTAAAATATTGTGTATGTATGTGTACATGTATAGATGTTTGTGTGTACATGTGTGTACATTCAAGTGTGTTCATGTGTGGATTTAGGTATGTGAGTATACGTGCATGCCCTGTGTGTGCATAAGTATATGTGCATATTTATGTGTGTATGGATTTATGTGCATATTTATGTGTGTATGGATTTATGTGCATGCCGATGTGTGTGCATGTATTCATGCATATTCATGTGTGTTCATGCACATGCATGTATGTGCATGTGTGAATGTGTACACAGTGTATCTGTGTGTTTCTCTGTGTGTGCGCATGAGTATATGTTCTTCTGTGTGTGCATGCTTGTCTGTGTGGTTCTGTGTGTGTGTGATTGCTGACATGTGTATGAGTGGTATTGGGTGCCTTCAATACTAGGTCACCACCTTATTTTTACAAAAAGGGTCTTTCATTGAACCTGGAGCCCTTTGATTTGACAAGACAGGCAGGCATCAAATCCTAGGGCTCTTTCTGCCTCTGATTCCTGTTCTTGTGCTAGATTTAGAGGCTCTTATCACCACCATGCTGGCTTGCTTCTGTGGGTGCTGGGTATCCAAATTGTACCATGCTTGTGTGACCAGCACACTTTGCTAGATGAACCATCTCCCCAGCACTGTATCTGTCAATATGTTCGCTTTTCCTCTTTTTACCGGGGCAGATTTCACAGCAGAGGGTTGTGATTTCATCTTGTTTCATGCCGCTCCCTGCGATTCTCCAACCCTGCTTCCAGAGTCATCTCACTTGCCCTTCATTTCTGGTTTTGTATAAAATATATTCCAATATGGCTACTGAATACTGGTGTTCTGTCCCTTGTGCTTGTGCCAGTATCCTTTGGTTTGCTTTATGCTGGCTTATCACCACTCTCTCTGTCTGGATCTCCATCACTCTTCCTGCCTCACCTAATACTCCCTCTTCATAGTTTTAAACCTGCTTCAATCTCTCACTTAACTATAGCTATGCACAAATTAACCCAGACAATGTGACTTTAAAATAATAACCTTTTCCCCACCACCTCTCTGCATGATAACTGGGCTCAAATTGATAATTTTAATTGAGTTACTCTCCCTTTGCTGGAATCAGTCACTGATAAGGCTGAAGTCATTGGGCTATACCCAGTTATAGTTCTAACTGAACTGGAAAAACTCAAACTTCTGGGACTATGGCAGCTGGAAAAACTTGGGTATCTCTTCCCATCATAATCATTTTGCCATGCAATTTCTAGGCCATGGTAACCATGTGATCAAGGCCACAGCAAAATACCACCGAATTTCCAGGTGGGAAAATAATTAGATTCATCTCTTGCTCCAGAAAAGGGAGCATTCTCAAAGGGTGTGTTAGCCTATACATAGTGGTATGAACACTTCTAGGGAAAAAATTAGATGATTTTTCAATATCTACCCTCCAGGCACAATAATTCACTTTATTCCCAAATTAGAAACATGCTGGTTTCCCTCACTGTCACAAAGACTGCCCAAAGCCTCAATCCATGATAACACTGTGCTTGGGCTTTCCATCAACAGTCTTTTCTTTTGAACCAGTTACAGATATGATAAGGTAGATCTCTCAAGGAATTCAGAAGCACAGCCCCATTAGGGGGATTCTCCCAGAATAGAAGAGCTGTGGTATAATTAAAAAAACAAAACAAAACAAAACAAAAATGTGACTTCCTTCTTCAATACCTTCATGGCACAGAAAATGCAGAAAACATAGAATAATGACAGACATTCTTATTCACAAGAATAGCAAAGGGTGTCCATAGAGGCAAGGTCCACACCGTTCCTGCAATCAGGCCTGGAATACATTGTCAGCTCATTTTTTTTTTTTAAAAGAGCACTGATGATACAAAGAACTGTGCACATTCAGTTTGTACAATATAGTATCACATCATATTCACATGTTGATGTATCCACTGACTCATCAATTGTCAGTTCACCTAGTATGAAAAATGATGCAATTAATGTAGACGTACAGATATCTCTTGAGATAGTGTTTTAAATACTTCTGAAGATGTAGAAGAGATAGTGTTTTAAATACTTCTGAAGATGTAGAAGAGATAGTGTTTTAAATACTTCTGAAGATGTAGAAGAGATAGTGTTTTAAATACTTCTGAAGATGTAGAATGGATACTTCTAGATTATGTGATAGTTATATTCTCAGTTTTGGAGAATATATATATATATATATATATATATATATATATATATATATATTTTTTTTTTCCATTGGCCACATCACTTCGCATTCTCAATAGTGCATAGTCTCTGGTTTTCTCCCCATTCTCACAAATACCTAAAATACCTACAATTATAAAGTATTTTTTAAAATGTGTTAATAGTGAGCCTAGCAGATGTTAGGTAATAATAGTTCATCACAGTTTGATTCACATTTCCTGAATAATTCCCTATTTCTAAACTTAGTACAAATTATAATAATTAAAGTATGACTATAATCTCTCTCTCTCTCTCTCTCTCTCTCTCTCTCTCTCTCTCTCTCTCTTTCTCACACACACACACACAAGCACGCACACAAATGGAGCAGGCTAGAAAGCCTGTGTGTGTGTGTGTGTGTGTGTGTGTGTGTGTGTATTTCTGCAGTATGGGCCTTAAATGTTCTTTGAAGTTCCATAAGTCAAAGGCTTGATAATCAGCTTGGCACACTATTGGGAGATAGTAAAACCATTAGCAGAAAGAACCAAGTAGAATGCTATTGGGTAACATGATGTCCCTGGATAAAATCCTGGGGATCCTGGCCCCTTCTATCAATGTTTTATTTGCCCATTGCCTTAAAGTGAGCAGTCTTCCTCCATTGTAGGCTCCTAAAATGATTTGGCGTGTCACTACAAGCCCAGTGCCACAGGGTCAACCAATTGTGCACGAAAGCTTCTGAAGCCAGGAGCCAAACCCAAGCTTCCTTTTGTCTAAGTCACTTCTCTTCTGTGTTCTGTCATGGTAGCAGAGAGCTGCTAGCACACAGAAAGAACTGATCTGGAAAGAAATCCTAAGAACCTACAATGTAGAAAAGACAATCACCTCAACAAATAATGCTGAAGAAACTGGATCTAAGCATGCAGAAAACATGTTTGAACCTCATGTTTTGAGTCATACAAAAATCTGCTCAAAATAGTTTAAAGACTTCAAAGCATTTTAACCAAAATCATAAAACTCCTAGTCAAAGAATCACAGAGAAAGGACTTCCTGACCTTCATCCTGGCAATGATTTCTTAGATCTGACACCAAAAGCCAGAATAGGCAAGATGTATTAAATTAATCTAAAAAGGCACTATACAGCAGAGGACACAACCAACAAGAAGAAAACCAGTTTATAGAATGGGAGAAACTGTCTGATAATGGGGCATTTGGGTTCCAAAGCATGTTTGTAACTTCTAGCATTCAATAACAAAAAAGAAAATAACAAAAGAAAAATTAATAACCCAAGAGGCAATAAAAACACAAGCTGAGGATTTAACTAGATATTTTCCCTGAGGCAAAAGTAGCCAATATATATGTTCATCGGTTTTAAAACTTAGGAAAGATTTTGTAGATAGCACAGCACCCTGAATTTTTCTTCATTTCCTTTAAAGTAAAGCATGCATTCACATAATTTAATAAAATGTACTAATTTTCACTATTTATTGTGTGTACATATGTGTGTGCATGCACAAATACATGCTTGTGTGAGCGTATATGCGTGGGTCCATGTACTATGATGGGCATGTGCAGGTCAGAGGACAATTTAGGGCACTCACTTTGCGTCTTCAATCTGCCACGTTGGTCTCAGGGATAGAACTTAGGACATCAGCTTTGGCAGTGAGCTTATGCTTAGCCATCACACAGGTCTTTGCTCAAAACTTTGTAGTTTTCTTAGTCTATTGAAGTGTGGGAGTGTGCAGTGTGAAGTCTTTGCCATTTTTCAGTATCAGCTAATACCACCCTGGTCAAACGTCCTGACTTTTCAACAAATCGATTTAGTATTTGCCCGATTCAGTCAAAACTATCTATGCTCAGAAACTTCCTCACTATGGTCCCTTCTTGACTAGAGACTCTTGGGAGAATTCTGTTAAACAGTGAGCTCAAGATTACCAGAAGACACACTACAAATGTCAGAATGTACATTGAGCCCTTCTGGTCTTCCCAAGGATTTTGGCTATTTGAAAGGGTACATCAGGGAACATCTGAATTTGCTCAGAACCCTAACAAAGGAGTTTTATCCGCAAACCTCCACTTCTGCTTTATGTTTCCTCTTGGTTTTGTATAAAATTTATTTCTGTTCTGAAGCCAGTTTTTTTTTTTTTTTTTATTTCAACACTGTTTTCCCACTGTGGTGAACTTATGAACAAGAAATAGATTTCATTCTAAACATAGTAGGTCAGTATTTTGCCTTAAAATGGTGTCTGGGTCATCCTGTGCACACATTCATGTGATGGCCTCTGAGATATGCCCACCCTTGTATACGGCAAGTCTCGTCTTGTCGCTTGCCTTAGTGGGTTTCCCATTCCCTGTTCATTTTCCTCTGGCAGTCTCCTCTCCTTGAGGTCTGTGTCTCTTCAAAGTTTCTCATACCTATATTTTGACTTATCCCTTGTCCCATTGAACTCCAGTTAACCTATCCCAAATCCTCTGCTATAGTATCTTAGCGGGTATGAAGTATCATAGTATCTGTGGGTGCTACATCATAGACTGGTAGCAGAGGCAATTTCAGTAGTCTAGTGCATAACATGCTATTAGTTTTAAGCAGCAGTATCCCACTACTATCATTACCCTGATATAATTTCTCACACTTCTGGGCTTTATCTACACTCAGTGTGGGGAGTTCTGCAGGCCTCTCATGCACCTGTGGTTCAGTATAGTTAGCACCATCAGGTCCTGTCTGCTTCCTCTGTTAGATGTTAGCAACACTGCAAGAGCAAGCTTTCTGAACTGGTGTTAGTGGATCCTCATCTTGATAGCCCAGTGTGGTCTTTTCCAAGGACATTTTCAGCATGGATGTATCCAGGAAGCTTCATCAGATCTGGAATTCTTACATAATGGATCAGAGCACCAAAGGGAGTTTCCCAGTAAAATGACAGGAACAAGAATTCCAGGCAGACAGGAACAAGAGTGTGTTGCAACACGCAGCAGAGATTCTAATCTGGATACCTAAGTCACAGGTGCCTCTTTTGCCTCCTCCTTAATGGCACACACATCAAGTCTTTGTAGGGCTTTAGGGCAGGTAAATATATTTTGCTTTTTTTATATATATATCAAGGTCGTGGAAGATCAAACAGGGCCACAACTGGTCATTCCTGGAGATCATAAACTATTACAGCTCTGTGATTCCATCTTACACAGGTTGGAATGGCTAAGATCAAATACTCAAGTGATAACACATGCTGGCAAGAAGGTAGAACAAGCATAACACTCCTCCATCGCTGGTGGGAGTCTAAACTTGCACTACTTTGGGAATCAATTTGGTGGTTTCTTACAAAACTGTGACTAGTTCTACCTTAAGACCCAGCTATACCACACCTGGGCATATACCCAAAAGATGTTTCGCCATCCCACAAAGACCCTCCTCAACTATGTTCATAGCAGCTTTAATTGTAATAGTCAGAAACTGGAAACAACTTAGATGTCCCTCAGCTGAAGAATGGATAAAGAATATGTGGTGCATCTACACAATAGAATACTATTCAGCTATGAAAAACAAAGACATCATGAATTTTACAGGCAAATGATTGGATCTTGAGAATGTCATCCTGAGTGGGGAAATCCAGTTCCCAAAAGACATGCACAGCATATATTACGTTATAAGTGGACATCAGCCATGAAATACAGGATGCCTGTGCTACACTCCACAGACCCAAAAAGGCTGCACAGGAAGGAGGCACAAACAAGGATGCTTGAGTCTGCCTTGGAAAGGGAGTGGAATGGTTATGGAAGGAAGATGGAGGAAGGAAACTGAGTGGGAGAGGGGATTGGAAGGGAGTTGTGGGTTTTGGTGTTAGGTGTAGGGAGGGGCAGGGAGAGGGCCAGATGGCCATGAGAATGAATAGAAATCTGCAACTGAAGGTAAGGGGAGGTAAGGGGCATCTTCAGAAAGAGACTAAGACCTGAGATAGGGGAGGTACCCAACAATCAATTGAGGTGTCCTAAGCTGTTACTCAAAGCACTGAGTATATGGAGCCTTGAGGAAGCTGCCTCCTGTGGCCAGGCAGGAACCTCAGTGGAGCCAGAGGGTCACCAACCCACCCTCAAAACTTTCTACCCAAAACTAATCCTGTGTACAGGAAATGCAGAGTTTGGGGATAGAGCAGAGACTGAGGGAATGTACAACTATCAACCGGACCAACTTGAGACCCATCCCATGGGCAAGCGCCAATTCATGATGCTATTAATGATATTCTTTATGCTTGCAGATAGGAGTCTAGCATGGCTGTCCTCTGAGAGGCTCTACCCACCAACTGACTCCAACAGAAGCAAATACCCACAATCAACCAGTGAATGAAGCTTGGGGACTCTTATGGAAGAACAGGAGGAAGGATTGCAGCCCCTAAGGGGATAGGAACTCCAAAGGAAGACCAACAGAACCAACTATCCTGGAACTTTGGAGCTCTTTGAGACTGAACCACCAACCAAAGAACACCATGGGCTGAACCTAGGCCTCCCTGCACATATGTAGCAGATGTGCAGCTGGACCTTCATGTGGGTCCCACTGAAGCAGGAGTTACCCCAAAAGCTGTTGCCTGTATGTGGGATATGTTTTTCTATCTGGGCTGCATTTTCTGGCCTCAGTGGGAGAGGAAGTATCTAGCCTCACAGACACTTGGAGTGCCAGGTTGGGGAGATACCCAGAGGCTCCCTACTTGCTCAGTGGAGGAGAGAAGGGGATGGGGAAGAATTGTGGGAGGGGGTGGCTAGGAGGTGGGCAATGAAAGGGATGTAAAGTTAAAAAGAAGAAAGAAAGAAAGAAAGAAAGAAAGAAAGAAAGAAAGAAAGAAAGAAAGACTATCACATTGATTTTTCTGTTATCTTTGGTCATGGGCTTTTCTAGGAGGAACAGTATTGTGTGAGAATTGGGGGGAGGTGAGACAGATATGAGCTGGAGAGTGCTGTATAAACCTGTTGGCAACTTGAGGTCAGGGGCCACAGCTGTAATGATTATGTAACAGCTCTAAGCCTGTATCCCCTGACCACTGCTGCTGACCCTCGGACATAAACTTCTAAAGTGACAGGGAAGAGTGTTAGCTTCAGGTTGGCCCTTTACTGGAGCTATTCATAGAAATACACTCCCAAAGATCATGAGGGTGTCTCCTGAGAAAGAAAGTACAGATCTTAGTCCTGTGTCCTGCAGTTACCATGAGATATGGCCTGAATCAGCTGTGGGGCAGCTGTGTGTAGAGAGTGCTGGTGAGTTTCTTCATTCCTATGGTTTATTTAATTTAAACATTTATTTTTATTACTGTATTTACATGTATGTCTATGTATCTGTGAGGAAGTGCCCCATATGGGAGAGCCTGCAGAAGCTAGAGAGGCATCATCTTCATTGGAGCTAGACTTGTAGGAGGTTATGGGCCACCCTTTGGGTGCTGGGAACCTCTGCAAAAGCATCAAGTATTCTTAGCCATCTTAACCCTGAGCCATCTTTCCAGTCCCGGCCACTAGACCTTTATTCTGGTCCTATAAAGTCACTCTGGCTGTGGATGACTTATGTGATGTATTCAATTTCAAAGAATACTAAGTCACCAGTGTACACAAATCTGTCTCCCAGGTATGTAGTCTCACAGTAATGTTCAGGACCATGAAACTCTGAGGCCTGGAGTCCCCACTCTCCCGAGGATGCATTCCTCACCTCTCTTAGGAACATGAGAGTAAATGACCAAGGAAGAGTCAGAGGAGCCAACCCATAAGTCTTGCTCTTCCCTTATCATTAACGTGGTAGACTTTAGCTCCTTTGTAGACATCCTTCTTTAAGACTTGGAAGGGAGTGTCTGCATTAATTAGTTTACTTTCAGTTACCAGACTGTAGCTATTAATTAGAGTAGTGGAAAAGAAAAGGCCTGCCAATTGTTTTGTACATGCAAACAAACGTTTAAGTTGTATATTTAAAATGGCATAGGACTTTGTTTGAGGTAAGGGCACTCCTCTTTAATAAGCATCTGAAAAAGTCAGCATTTGCTTTTGTCTCTTAGGCAGGAAGTGGAAGAGTCTGCCCTTAACCCAAAGTTGTCTACCTAGAGATGTATCTGGGGGGACTTCCCAGGGAGCAAAGGAAGTACCACCCGAGTTGGGTGGGAAGAGGCTAAGGAAAGAGACTCTTGTGGTTTAGGGAAACTTTCCTATCAGCTTAGGCTCCTTAAAGTCCTTAGCTGTGATAAGAGATTTAAGGGAACAGCAGCTGTGGAGGGCTGGGCTTAATCTGTGCTTGTGGAACTGTGATTATGTGACCTTCCCTGCAGACAGCCCTCCCACTTTATCAAGGATTTAGATAAACCTTCTTTAGGTTTGTTTTTATCTGCTTTTTTTTTTTTTTTTTTTTTTTTAAGTAAGGAACTATTCAGTGTGAGTCTTACTTTTAGGAATGTGCACACCAGCTCACTTTCACAGTGTCTGAATGCTTCTCTTCAGTGTGACAAAACACAATAAAACATTAACGTAAAGGGATAGTTTTGGCACATCGTCTCAGAGAGCTGTGTTGAGCCTGTGGTGGGTGGCACAATACCCCATAGCAAGAGCATGTGACATGGGTTGTCATTTACTTCATGGTGGTGGAGAAACGAGGAGAGAGACATGAAGAGCTGAAGTCCTGATATTCACTTTCAAGCATGCTCCCAATAGCCTAAAGTCCTTGTACAAGGCCACAAATTCTATTGTTTTATTGCCTCCCCGTGGTACCATGAGCTGAGGACCATGGTTTTGATCCATATACCTTTTGGAAACATTTATCAAAGTCACTATGGTATCTTCCTTTAGCAGATGCAGAAACTAAGAATCAGGGAAGTCCCTGACTCTCCAAGGCTGCATCAGTTTAAGGGAAACCAAGATTCAGATGTAAGTTCATTTACTCTGAAAACTCAGCTTCTGTGATTCTAAGGTTCTTTTAGGAAAACCTTTCTTGCAGACAGACCATCATCCTTTCAAGAGGTAGCCACACCCCAGGTTTCCATGCTCTTCTTTGCTCTAAGATTTGGCTCTGAAAATGCTTCTGTCTTAGCTCCTCTGTTTCCTTCTGTGATGGTCTCAAGAAATTCAGCTCTTTTCCCCCAAGCCCTACTGCAGGAAACCCAAGACTAGGAAAGCTTCAGGTACAATTCCCAGCCACCCCCGTCCCTATTTTTGCTTTTATTTTTAACTGCACTTTCTGGCAGGAGCCCTGTTTGTCCTGACTCGTGTCTGGTGTTATGAGTCACCAGGGGGATATAATATGCTGATTGCTGAAGCAGGTTATTACTTTCTTCTTTTTCTATGACTCATTCTTTTCAAAATCTCTAATTTATGATAAAAGTCGGTTAGATGTAAGCACAGAAACAGTTTCCAATGGGCTGTCTTATTCTGCCTGGGCCCACTCTGTCTGCTTTACCTCTTAGGGAGAACAATGTAAACCAGTGTGCCTCTTAGAGCTACAGCTGGAGAACTGAAACTACCACTACATCCCAACCTAACAGGGCAACTCCTGAGCAGGGATGGGACACGGACATCAGAGTACTCAATGATGCAGCCACTAGAAAAAAGAACATTTTGTATGGGATGTGGTGTAAGTTTCCTACATGTGTGAATCAAAAGGGCAAAGAACCAAGGAGAAAAGTTTTGATTTACAATGTTCCTCCTGAAGGAACCTTGTACATTCTCATCCCCTTCACCTCACACTGAAAGCAGAGCCAACTCACACTCAAAATGAAACATAGTTCATGGGATTACAGTGTCAAGTACTAAGAACAATTGCTGGTTTCGAAGGAGATGGGGACTTGTGTGGGGGCTGGTGGGATGGTCTGTGTCTTATGTGAATGTTTCTGTGGGTTGGTTACAGTGTGTGCATGTGCATATGTACCTGTGTGCATGTGTGTGGAGTCAGAGTTATGTGTCTTCTACAGTTGTAACCCACCTTATTTTTTTAGACAGGGTTCTTTACAGAAACTAGAATTCACTGGACCAGGCAGGCTGGATGGTCAGAGAACCCGGGGATCCTCCTGTCTCTGTATCCCTTCTCTCCACAGGACTGGAGTTACAGACGCACAGTACCATGCCCAGTTTTCACTTGGATGTTGAAGATTCAACCTCAGGTCCTTATGTTTATGTGGCAGATACTTTACCAGATGATCCATCTCCCCAGTCCCAGAGATGGGAATTGTTAATGATCCCTTTTATTTTAAAAGCAAAGATTAGAATACTGGACCATATTTTGTTCTTATTGACTGTCTTCTATGGTTCCTCAGACCTAGTATCCTCAGACCAAGCCTATGCTGGTGAAAACCCTTTGCACCTATACCTTTAAGAACCTTAAGTTCACTGTCTGATGCCTGTGTCCTGATTTCTCCCAGAACCAGAGGGAAAAAATGATGAGTTTATCTCTGTGCCACTGTGTTCTTAGGAGGGCAAACTCCCAATTCTAATTTGGTCCCATCTGTTGTCTGCACAGCTGCCCATCCTCAGTCTCTTAGCTTATGGTGGGGCCCTTGTCTGACAAGAGCATCATCTAAGTGGATGCACCTGTGCTCTTTGGTACCATGGGCTGCTCATTTGTGTCAGCCTCTGTCTGGCAAATTAGCTTGTCAATGCTGCTACCTGGGAGCCTGACACAGTGCAGTGGCTGGAATGGCCCATAATTTTCTCCCAGTGTCATTGCCCTGCTTGTTAGAAAATGAAGTGCTTCTCCCTAAAGCCCAAATGTTAAAGTCCTAGCCTCCAGGGTGGTTGTAGAGATAATATCCTGTGGAGATGATTAAGGGGAAATGAGGGCTTCAGAACAGAGTTCTCATGGTAGAAGACTGGCATTCTCGTGAGAAGAGGAAGAGACAACAGACATGAGCATGTTCAGTGGAAAGTCCCTGTAAAGATGTCACAAGGAAGTGACCATACAGAAGCCAAGAAGAGCTTTGACTTTAGACCTGCAGGTTGGAGTGCTGGAAAAGAAAACTGTGTTATGGAAGATGTCCTCCACCTGTATATGGTTTCCTACCATGGCAGCCTGACTGAACAATCCACCCTCCCATATCATCCTCCTCTTGTCTAAGAACTCTTCAGGTCAGCTACCATTTCCTCCATCTGGTGCCAAGTAAATGGTGAGCCCTCCATTCACTCCCAGAGATATTCCTGAGCTTCCTCTCTTTCTCTTTCTCTCTTTCTCTGAGCCCGTAGTTCCATGTTGTTTCTGAGAAAGTCCATGATAGATGGCACACATGAATCCTGTAGTGTTTTGGTGAGAAATTTATTTAGGGTTGAGAAGGAGTTTATTGGGATATTGTTTATTGGGATAGGATATCTTGGCTTGGAACTCACCAAATCAGCTTGGCTGGCCAGTGAGTGACTTCAGGCCTCTGCCTGTCTCTTCCCCCTCAGCAGTGGAGTACAGCAGCATGACACCATATGCTCCCTGTCACCTGGATCCTAGGGGTTGAACTGAGGTCCTCAAGCTTGCAAACATCACTCTAGTTCTACCAAGGATTTTTTTCTTCTGTGTTTTTCCCTCCAATTCTCAGTAAACATCTTATAGGGAAATAGAAGCAACTTAATGTATTTTGATAACTTATTTGCTGACCTTGGGAAAAGGTCCAATGATTGTCTGCATGAGCTCAGGCAAAAACAATTCTACTTTAGAAACACTAACGTTTGCCTTTCTGAGTGAGTTAAGTAGATTACATAAATAAGAAAAACATGTGTGCCTGTAGGTAGAGCAATTAACTCAGTTAATGTTGGCAAACTTTTAAATGAGTAAATAATAATTTTTAATTCATTTAAATTTATCATTTATTCCATTTGTTGAGAGTTCCATAAATGTATATAATGAATTTTAGTTTACTCCCATTGTCCTGTCTATCCCTCGCCAGCTCCCACTGAAACTTTCTTCATCCCAGTAAGCTTCCTTCCTACTTTAATGTTTCTGTGCATGTGTGACCCAACTGAGTTTAGTTAGGGTTTCTTGGATAAGAGTGAGCCACACCATTAAAAAGAATGAAACGTCTCCCTCAGACACCGTTAACTACCAGTAGTCTTCAGGGAGGGCTGGAACATTGTGGGCATCTCTCTTCCACTCATGATGAAATGTTGTTGGGCTGAATCTTGTGCAGGCAGCCACAGCTGCAGTCAGATCATGAATGCCATGTCCAGAAGACATCTTCACATCTTTTTCAGGCCATCCTACAACTCATATTTTTTTCCCTGCCTCCTCTTCTACTGTGTTCACTTAACATTGGAGAAGCTGAGATAGACATGCTACTCAGGGCCAAGAAGTCCACCAATAATATCAATGTGTGCATATTTTAATTGCATATCAATGTGTGTGACATAAAACAAAGTAGTGCTTATTAATTTATGCATTCCTTTGTTCAGCCAATAATCGTCAAGCACCAATATCCTCTAGGTCACTGATTCTCAATCTTTCTGATGCTGATCTTTTAATATAGTTCCTCATGTTGTGTTGACATCCAGCCATAAAATTATTTTTGTTGCCATTTCATAACTATAATTTTGCTACTGTTATAAATAGTAATGTAAATATCTGAGATGTGGGATATCTGAATGATCTATGAAAAGGTCATTCAATCCCCAAAGTGATTGCGACCCACAGGTTGAGAATCACTGCTCTAGGCCTTAGAGATGTGAGAGGATTGAAGAATGAGAGCTCAGTGGTTTAAAAGCACTTTCTGCTTTTGTATATGTCCAAAGTCTGGTTCCTAACACTCATGGCAGGTGACTACAACTCTAACTCTAGCGAATTTGATGCCCTTTTCTGACCTCTATACACACACACAAACACACACACACACACACACACACACACACACACACACACACCTTTAAGGGAAAGGGGAGTTTTGCAGAAATCATGTAAAAGTAAATCAGAAATGCTATCTATGCTCTTTGATTATTTTTTTATATGTGTTCTGTGCAGTTTTATATCAACCTGACACAAGCTAAACTCATCTGAAAGGAAGGAACCTTGGTTAAAAAAAATCCCTCTATAAGACTGGGCTGTAGGCAAGTCTGTGATGTATTTTCTTAATTACAGATTGACTGCCCTACCCAGCCTTTTATGGGTGAGGTCATCCCTGGGCTGGTGGTCCTGGGTTCTATGAGAATGCAGGGTGAGCAAGCCATGAGTAGGGGTCTAGCAAGCAGCACCCCTCCATGGCCTGTGCAGTGGCTCCTGCCTCCAAGTTTCTGACCTGTGTGAGTTCCTATCCTGATTTCCACTGATGATGAACTGTGTTGTGGAAGTGCAAGCTGAATAAACCCCTTCCTCCCCAATTTGCCTTTGGTCATGGTGTTTCATTGCAGCAATAGAAATCCTAATTAAGACAATAACTCTGTCATATCTTCTGTAGAGAAACAACACAGACAATTTAATCTTCCCTGTCTTTTATTTGCTTGGGTTCTTCATTAATAGTTCAGGAAACTTCTGTCATAATTCTTCATCAGCAGTGTCATGTCAGATTTGGGGGAAAACTGCTACCACATTTGCTTTATTATATGGTGCAAAATTTAAGGACTCTGTATTTTCTTGCACAGAAATCATTTTTAAAAATTTTTGTCAAGTCATTATTTGTCAGCAGCCCTGATGGGCCCTGGTATGCTGGTTTAATGGGAGTTTGCTATTTTCCAAGTGTTGGTATTTCTCATCAGCTTACCAGGAAATCCGAAAAGCTATTTTCATACCTCTACCACATCTGATTTCTTTCTGAAAAGAAAAAGCCAAATGTGGGGCATTCTAATTGTAGATGCTGCATTATCAAGTATATTCTTGGAAGGATGAAACTTATGTTTCAAATTATCTGCTTAGTGTTTTACGTGTTTGATGACTGGAGGGATTTTTCCACCGATTAGCTTCTGATTCTGGGCATTCAAGATCTAGTTTTATTCCCTGCAGCCCACACAGTCCTAGGACTGGGGGGCAAGTTTATTCTGTGGATCAACCTCTGGCCCTCCTGGTTTGTGTCAGGGCATTGGGTGCATCCACACAGTGTGTGGTAGGTCTGTTTCTAGAAGTTATTTCTGAGGATGATTAGCTCCAGAGAGACAGCAAATATATAAATTCAAGTCAGTAAACCCAGACTGCCACTGCCAGACATCCTGCTCGGTTCAACACACAGAGTGCCAATAGATACAACACTGCTACACTACAATTGATACAATTCCCACTACAAGGGGGTGTGGGAAAGGGAGAGTGGGAAGAGACTTGATAGTCAGAACTACACAGTAGTTCAGAAAGCACTACAAAGTTGAAACTTCATTTGATTTCCAGAAATCACCCACTGGCCCCTGATATTTCCTCACATCTAAAAAGCATTAAATGGGATAACAAAGACCACATGCTAATACAAGATTATGATCTGGAACATTGGTTTTATATGAAAACAGATCTTTGGTTGCTACAAAGGCTGTCAGGACCCAGGTGTGGAATCTCCCTCTCTTTTTTTATGAAGTATTTGGCACCCAATCTATTGACTTATGTGCTATGGTTACTAAAATGGTTCTGGATCAGAAACATTTTGTGCCCTAAACCCATCCATCAGAGTGTGGGACATCCTCTCCTATCCTTTCTCAAGAGCTCTGATGAAACCCCACAGGCTGAAGACATCTTGCCTCTGGCCCGGCCCAAGCTCACCACAAAACAAGGTGCCAGAGAGCAAAGTGAGCTGAGCTCCCACTGAGTCTGAAGAGCTGACAAATGATACATGTGTCTTTTCAATGGCAAAATCTCAGTGTGAGCAGAGGCCCCACAAAACTCTATAGGAACTATGCCCTTGACATTATTCAGTTCGGGTTACTTAGAGATCCACCCCCATGCTCCTAACAATGAGGTGGTTTTCCATGTTGAACACAGCCAATAGCACCAGCATGGCTTCATCACATTCATCAGGCCCCTTGGACCTCTGGAGTCATTCTCCAGAGAAGTAGGAAAGAAGGATATGTTGCCATTTGTCTCTATCTGTATCTTTACCTTATAGATCACCTCTGTACCTATCTATAGCTGTGTAGAGAGAAAATCCTTTGTATGAGCAATCACAGAACCCTTCCTAGCATCCCACACAGTGCTATGACAAGATAAAACGAACTCTTTGATGATTCTCATCAGTCTGGATCCATATAGAAACATCTTTTGGTGTTTCAAATACAGGTGCTAACTGTAGGGGAAGACCTTATAAGGACAGAGAGACCAAAAGGGTAGGTAAAGGGGTAAAGGAATGAAAAGGAAAACAGGTTGGATCAGTGATTAAGATGTGCTAGCACACTTGTGGTTGGGCGTGCAGGCTGCTACTGCTTCTGACTTACAAGAACATTCTCTGAGCAATGGTACAGAGCCTAGGGAAGAAATTCCCAAATAGGTGCTACCCCTGCTCAAATAACTAGAGTCTCAGGTCTTTTGAACTCTTATACACCTACAAGATCCACAGTCAAGAAGCAGTGACTCTCTAGCTCTACTCCTGACTCACTCACTGTTTTTTTTTTTTAATTAACAGATGATAGACTCCTGTTTGCAAGGGAGCTTGGGAAATGTAGTCTGTGAGCTTCCACCTTTAGCTATCGACACCATGTCTTGCACTGTGTGGGGATTCTTGAAGCTACTGTTCCTAAAGATCTTACTGGTGTCTTCACAGTTCTTTTTGCAGCATCTTTGTCAAGACAGAAATAAAGTTTAAATAAGTTAATCTGTTGCCAAGCAACTTCAGTTCAGCATACTTCATGTTGTTCCAAGCAAAATTTGCTTTATCTCTTCAGTGGCAGGAATGCTGGAAGGTTTTAAGAAATTACATATACACCTACCATGTTGATAGGATTTCTTTTGTGGGCCAATACTTCTCTCTAAAACTGTGCTGATTTTTCTCACCTTGGCCAGTGCCTCTGGGAAGCTAAGAGAAGGAATGTGCTTGTCTCCCACCTTGTCTACTTTTAGGACGTGCTATTTATGCAATCTATCTTGTAGACTTTTCATTTCCTGCTTTGAAAATCAAATAAATTTTATGTCTTGGATAGAACATCAACTTCTCTTGCTTTTCAATGAATATATAGTAAGTGTTAATCATACATACACGACTTTCATATTAATTCCCTGAGGTGGGGGGGGGGATATCAAAGCCACTTAAAAAAAATCATGGATTTGTGGATGTGAGCACTCCAAACCAGTTGGCTGTTCTCTCTCATATTTACTTGGGGAAACTGACATGTAATCACACCATGCTTTCTCTGCCTCTACCTGTAGCTACACACAGAGACTAAATGGATTCCATTGCTTATTCTATTGTTGGCAGCTGCTCTTCACAGAGATTTTCATCTATTGTGAGAGCCCCGGGTTGAGTTTTCCCTTGTTACTCCTTGTAGCTCATTGCCCTAACTATAGATGAAGACATGAGGGGCAGAGAAGTTCAGTGGCCTTCCTGCCAAGGTCAGAGCAGCTGTTGTTGGAGATAGGCATCCAACTTAGGGGTGTTGGTGCTCATGTTACAGAGCCTGGCATGCTACCAAGATGGTAGTACTCAGAGAGGTTGGGTGGTGTCAACTCTCTACATGATCGTGGCATAGATGCTGAATTATAAGAATGTTTGTGATAGCCACTTTTTAATACAACATACCGTTTGTGTTTGCTCACAGTTACACTCACTGGGACATTAACTGAATTACTTCCACATGCCTAGCTACAGGATACAGGTCTCTAGACAAAAGTTCATGGAGCTGTGACACCCTTGTAACACTGAGTCAAGACTGCTCAACCAAACAGGGTGTTTATTTCAAAGATGTTCTCAAAGTGTGACCCTAAGTGGACTGCTCTACCTACTCAACTGCTTGGCTTCATATCTGGGGGACTAAAATATTCTGTATCATTCAGTGTTCTTTATTTATTGCATTTATGTTTTAATTATCATATAAATTATGGCATTTTTATTAGCTCACTTTTATACAAATATGGTATTATCCTTTTCCTATAGTCTGTCCCCATCTCCTCCATCCCTCCTCACCTCGTCTCCCTGGCTCTTTCCCTCCCTACTGCTGCTTTCATGGCATGTGTATGAATGCATATTTTTTAAAGTCTAGATTCCACATATAACAGAAAATATTTTGTCTTTTCCCTTCATCCTTTCTTGTTTCTGCCCTCCGCCACTTCCATAATCTTTAATATCCAAGAACCAAGAGGAAAAAGCCTATTTTTAAAACCTCCTTTATATTTAGTTTGGTTTTGGTCAGTTTCCACACTTATACATTTTAAGAACGATAGTTAAAACAGAAATAAGCATTTCCTGCTATTATTTTGCTTCAGAGGCCAAGAAAGAGAAGCAAGTAAAGACTACCATCTGGTTGAGTGTTTTAGGGATTTTCTAATCAAAAATACTAATCTTGGGCTGGAGAGATGACTCGGCACTTAAAGTGCTTGTCCCCAAAGCAAGAAGACCACAGTCTGGAACCCAGAACTCCAGAAGAATTCCAGGTGAGCATGACAGCCCACTTGTAATTAATTCCAGCTTGAGAAGGCAGAGGCAGGATTCCTGGACCAAGCTTTCTGGGGAGACTACTAGCCCATTTGACTGGCAATGTCTATCAAAGAGGCTTAAGTCTCTAAATTTTCTTGTGGCTCTTCTATCTGCCACTAATATAGGATTTGGTCAGATTGACCTAAGACAGTGTGTTTCATTTCCTTCAGAACTAAGAGCCTGCTTACACTCTGGCAAATCTTCTTTTATACACAAAGCATCAGATTCTAGCAGAAAAAGATGCCCTTTAGAGGAGGAGGGCAAGTGTTTAGATAGTTACTATGGCCAAGTGTCTGGTTGCTTCCCACTTGCCTAAATGGCACTGCTTTGTGGAAAACTGCTTTGTTTATTTAATTTGTTTATAAACTGCTTTGTTTATTTAATTGAAAATATTCTACACATGCAAGCTGACAAGCATGATAGCAACCAGCATTCACAGCTGCTTTTCCCCCCTTTTTAAATTAAAGTGGACTCTTCCTATAATTTTAAGTCCATTTAAAATTCTTGAGGGTCATAAGCAGACAAAAACTCCCAGTGTCAGTAAATATTCGCTCATCTATCTGTCTGTGGATGTTGGTGAGTGTGAGGAATGGGAAATGGGGAAGGGGTGAGATTATTGATGAGCTTTTCATGATCCTGGTTAGTGTTAATGAGGAGTTAGGATCTGCATAGCCATTCTCCTAGTTTGTAAGCTGTTAGCTGCTGGAGCTGGTTTCAGTGACCTCAGAAACCATCTTTCTGTTCACTCTACCTGCCCAGCAATGGTTCCCTAAGCTGTTGACTTCACACTGTTATAGAAGGGGTGGGCTGCTTACAAGGGAAGCTAGGGGAAGAAGAATAGTGTAGAATACATCATAGCTCTAGTCAGGTAGAACCATTTTAGGCTCCCCAGTCATTGAAGCACCAAAGGCACATTTTTATCCTTAGAGCCCCACACTACCACTAAATACAAATTTAGCAAACTAAATTAGTATTCTCTTAGCATCCAGGACTAAGGGTCAGAGTTTCTCAGTCTGAAAGCCAGAAAGTAGCACCTGATAAGGGCTTCACAGAGGACCTGGAGACAATCAGACTTTCAGTCCTTCCTTCTCTTCCTTCCCTTCCCTTCCTTCCCTTCCCTTCCTTCCCTTCCCTTCCTTCCCTTCCTTCCCTTCCTTCCCTTCCTTCCCTTCCTTCCCTTCCTTCCCTTCCTTCCTTTCCTTCCTTTCCTTTCCTTCCTTCCCTCCCTCCCTCCCTTCCTCCCTTCCTTCCTTCCTTCCTCCCTTCCTTCCTTCCTTCCTTCCTTCCTTCCTCCCCCCTTTCTTTCTTTCTTCCCTTCCATCTTAGCTCTCCACATGCTTATTTGAGACACCTGGATAAGCATTTAGTACACATGTGTTTCTCTAACTCAACATTTAATGAGAATCACACAGACTTTTCAAGAGCTTTAGAAGAGATCAAAGGACCAAAGCAAACATCCCTGGCAGGGGCTGGGGGTTGGGAGTGGTGTTCAGTCCTTGGGGAGGGCTCACATTCAGACCTAGAAGGATCCTTGCCTGTTAATGGCCCAGGAAATGTCTTCCATGCAAGAAAGAACAGCTATCCCTTCTGCTGATATATAGGACAGCCTGCCGATTCAAACTCAGATTTTAAAAATGTTTCCTTTTGCACTGGCAGCCCCCACTTCCTGCAGCAATCTTTCTCACTATATGCCTGCAGCCAGCTTGTTTCCATTCCATAACACTCAGCTCAAACCTCACCTCAGGGGAAGCTCATCATTCACAGCAAGTGGTTCTGCTTCTGCTCTCTCCAGAACTTTCCCATAGCTCTTCGAGAGAGAATTGTAAGAGACTCTGCCTTATTGATTTCCCCGTCCTGCTCAGTACCTGTAAAGAGTTCTCCCCAGAGATTACCAACTGATTAAATCAGGGGATGAATGAATAATTGAGAAGTTATTCTCTGCATTTGAATTTCTGGGAGATGGAACGATTCCAAGCCTCTCTCACCTAACTCATTCACATTTCCCAGTAAGACAATCAGAAGAGACCTGATTTCTAGAATTTTCAAATTCTCCCGAGCTTTGGGGTCAGAGCCATGGAATACATCTGAAATAATAGACCTAATGTCACATGCCCAGCTGCTTAACAGAATTATGGTGTGAATAAACTTCTTCCAGGTTCTTAGGTTATGGACCAGTGGGTGTGACTTTTTTTTTAAGGAGCTGTGAACAAAGGTCTGCTTCCACAGTTAGGGCACAGACAGCAGACCAAAGGAACAATTACACTTAATTATAACTTGGTGAACGAATGAGGCTGCTGAAGTTATATACAGCTGTATAGTTGTCACTGGAAAGCCACACCTAGCACAGGGTATGTCCCCAGAGCTCTGGCTGCCCTTGACATTCCTGCTTTAGGCTCTTGGGTGTTAAGATTTCAGCTGTGTCCTGCTGTATCAGCTTAATTTTCTTGTAATTTCTGGTATCCATTTTAAATCTTTTTCTTCATTTGTTCTTGTAGAAAATCTCTCTCTTCCCCTTCCCCCCTCTCTCTCCCTTCTTCCCTCTCTCTCCCTTCCTCCCTCCCCTCTCTGTGTATGTGTGTGTGCATGTGTGTATATGTGTGTGTGTGTGTATGTGAGTGTGGTGTATGTTTATGTGTGTGTGTACCTGAGTATATGTAATCATTTGATGTACATCTTTATATTCATTCCCCAGATCCTCAAACCAAGTATAGCTACAACTGTATTCTCTAATATCTATCTATCTATCTATCTATCTATCTATCTATCTATCTATCTAGTATGTATATGCATGATTTGCCTGAATGTATGACTGTGCACCACATGCGTGTGTGTCTGGTACCTGCAAAAGTCAGAGAAAGAGATCAGAGCCCCTGAAACTGAAGTTATGAATGGCTTGGAAACACCATGTCAATGCTGGGAACTAAACCCAGGTCCTCCGCAAGAGCAATGTCTGTTCTTGATTGCTGGGCCATCTCTCTAGTCTCTGACAATTGTATCCTTTAGTTTTCATTTAGCCCCACAACCTAATCCCCTGTCTCTGTTTTGTGGTCCAGCCTCTGACTCTTCCATTCCCCAGAACTGGAGACATCAGAAGTGCAAGTTGTCATTACCAATGCATGGCCTCTAACAATCTGAGACAAGACCTGCAAATATTTCTAGGATAGCTTTTAAAACCTCTGCCCTAGTGCTTCCTGCTGGACTGTGGTGGATCTGTGGCTTTTGATCTACATACACCCAAGTTCTATGGAACTTCTGTGCATGAAAAGACAACACACTTGTGGTGACACCCAAGGTCAAGGTCCCGAGAGTGTGAATATGTAGATGTCTGTTTCTGACAGTGAGAGATTGCAGTGTTGTTTGTCTTGTTTAGAACACCAAATTGAACCCTCGGGTGCCTTTCTTCCCTCTCTTCTCTGCCCTCTCACCTGTTTGTGTTATTCAAGACTTGATCACATTTCCCAGAGCTGACATCTCTGCAGTCATCACTATGATGATCATTTTCTCAACTTAGCAACACATCAGCTGTGACAGTGTTCACATGGTTGAGCAAGTCCTTCCCTGAGCTAACATTTCATACAGCTGAGGTTCTAGCTACCAGGGAAGCCAAGAGGAAGGAACTGTAGAAATTCATTTCTAAGTACCTCTGTCAGGTTTCTGTCCAGAGATAGCCCGAAACTAATGCCACACACAAACTCCAGTTCAATCACATACTTGACCCCAGGAATGAGCTTCCAAGAGACAGCAGATCAAATGAGTATCTCCCTGTGGGAGATATTTCCATGGAGTTCCCCATGAAAAACAAGCTAGCTGCTCATGTTCCCTGTGTAGCTATCTTTAAGTTCTTCAGAGAAGCCAAAGGGCTACGGTCCCAATGTCCCAAGTCTATGGTATTTCGTTACTGTTAATAGGGCTCCATTCCGACTACCGTGCTGAGGACTGACCTTCAGGCTTGTGGTTTTATTTTTTAACTCCAGGCTGGGGTTTGGAACAACAAGGTTAACCACCTGAAACAACAGAATTTGCCTAATCTAGAGCCATCTATCCCCCCACCAGAGATCACTCTCTGTGTTATTTTTATTTTTAAAGGGAGTTAACATTTAACGCGAGTGTTAGCATGTTCCCACCACTCTGAATGGGTCTGTTTGTTTCCACTTGATTCTCTGTTACACTGTTGAGCCTTGCTTTCCTCTGGGTTCAGGGAAATTTAAGTATTAATGAGGACCAAAGACCTCTGCAGTTTGAAACTGCTTCTCAACCATGTACCCCAGTAAACAGTTTCTTAAAGCATTTAGCCTGATTAAGAGGTGAGTAGAAATGCTACAACTGGCACGATGATGGTTTTTAAAATTCCTATATGAGAAGGGGATGGGCCACTGGGCACTTAGTATTAAGCACCTTGAAAAATGTCCAGGGATGAGTGCTTCTCATATTGGTCAGCAGCAACAGGACCTGAGATCCTGACAGATGCAGATTTCTGGGTCCTACCTGGAATCTGTTGAACTGAATATTTACCAGAGATTACTGCATGAGTCTGGGAAGAAAGCTTAGCCAGAAAGCCTGACCAAGGTTGAAGACCTGAGTCTCATCCACATAAGAAGCCATAGGATAAGCCAGACATGGTGGGCCAGCCAGTCTAGCCAATCCACCAACTCCACATCTCAGTGAACAACCCTATCTCAAAAAAACAAGGTGGAAGACATCAAGGAATGATTCTTGGAAGGTGGCCTCTAGCTCCCATATGCTCATGTTAGCATCCCTCTAACTCCCACCCCCATGCCCCCACACACATTCTGGGGTGGGCCCCAGCAACACGGATGGGCAGATGGCTTTATGGGTAAAGTGATCATTTGCCCTGCAAGCCTGAGGACCTGATTTTGAATACGTAGGACCTACCTCAAGCCAGAAGTCCTTCTGCACTTCTATAATCCCAATGCCCCTATGGTGAGATGGAAGGCGAGACAAATATGCTGGGAACTCAGGGGCCAGATATTCTGGTGCATGCAACTGTCAACAACAGACCCTGTGTCACAAAGGTAGAGGATGAATCCTAAAATCTATGATTGTCCTCCTGTGGCATGTGTGCATCCCTCACATATCAAACACATATATACCTACTTGGTACACACATACAACGTCAATAAAGAAAAAAAAAAGTAGCCCCATGGGCTGTGAGTAGCATTGCAGATATCAGGGAACAAAGTTTTTTTTTTTTTTAATCTCTGCAGTTGGAGTAATGAAAATAGATGACTCTCCTCACTTTCTCCAAATCAGCTGAGCACTTTGCCAGGAGTGAAGCATTGCAGGAATTTCACCTTAAGAATGCATACACTAGA
Source organism: Arvicanthis niloticus (assembly GCF_011762505.2). Lineage (NCBI taxonomy): Eukaryota > Metazoa > Chordata > Mammalia > Rodentia > Muridae > Arvicanthis > Arvicanthis niloticus. Next base: position 43,728,304 of record NC_047668.1, on the reverse strand, counting down.
CACACTGATTGAGTTTCTGCATGTTAGTTTTAGCTTCTTGGCTTACTTTTGCATATTTAGTTCTTACCTTTACTTAGAACTGGGGGGGGGGGGGGGGGGCAGGGGGATTCAAATTTATCTTTGAACTGAAACATAAGAGGAACCATCAGCAAATGGTCATGGGACAACTTGTGAGTATCCAGGGATGCTTTAGGAGAGGTTTAGAAAAGGTTATACATGCCTTTTTGCATTGAGTCCACCCTGGCTGTAAAGGAGGGTCTCCCTTTGGTGAATCCCGCTTGCCATTACATTAGCTACCTGACCTATGGGAAAGAGAGACTAACTCAAGAGTTCAAACATTGTTGATGATGGGCAGAGCCAAATTTTGTAACTAGTAACATTACTTTCAGGAATGTTCTTTCCAAGTGTGATGTTTGTAAACTCTTATTTGGATTTTTACATTTTAATATCTAACTCAATTACAGAGGGTTTGTTTTTAGCAAATTTGGTTATGGACAAAGCACAATTGAAAATAGAACGGTTTAGGAAAGAGGACAAGATGTGACTCAGAGAGAATCCGGTAGATGAAGGAATTGAGGTGACAACTTTGCACTTTCAAAAAGACACCTGGGGCAGGTGGAGATCAGAGGCAGGCTGACCCAGCCCCGGCACCCCTGGGACATAAGCAGAGCAGCTGGAGGAAGGTGGCAGCTGGCAGGAGGGAGACAAACCTGTCCTGTTTTCTCCAGTCACACTCTCCAGTAAGCACACCAAGCTCCAAGTGTAAAGGAAAATTTGACAAATAGGTATTAATCCTAGATACTCAGAACCCTAACGTCTGAAAACTCCTTCAGATAGAGGAGTCACACACACGGGGAAGAGGATGCACAGCTAGGGGGGAAGTGGTGGAAAGACTCTGTTTTTGCAGTCAAGAGAGCTGAAAAAATATCAGGCCATCTGTGACTCACTCTGGGTGACTTTAACTGACTGGAAAATCAGGAGAGAGAGAGAGAGAAGAGAAAGAGAGAGAATGAGAGAGAGAGAGAATGAGAGAGAGAGAGAGAGAGAGAGAGAGAGAGAGAGAGAGAGAGTCTAGCTGACTCACATTAAGTTTCTTACCCAGTGATAAAGATACAAGCATCTCTCTTATAAGTTATCATCACTGGAAGTGACCAACAAGAGGCCCTTGATAACCCTGACAAGGAAGTTACCAAGAGATGTGCAAGGTCTGGTTGTCATCAGATGATGTCCTTTTGCCCTTTATGTAGTTCAATGAGCTGTCTCTGTGGTTGTTGTTGTTGCTGTTGCTGTTGTTGCTGTTGCTGATATTGTTGTTGTTTTGAAAGAATTAGAAAAAAAAATGGCCTAAGTTTTGAGGAAAATTTAGGTCTCTGTCTGTGGCAGGATCACTGGCTTTGCAGACATGCGCACTTAGATAATAAGGTTCCAAATCTTCCTGATTCCTGTTCTTCCCCATTCTGATTGTAGAGTCTCTGTCTATTGCATAGGAAACTGAACCCTTTGGGCATCTTTCAGCCTCATTTATACTCTTATCAAAAGATGTTCAGGGCAGAGGAGATGGCTCAGCTTGTAAAAGCATTTGCTGTATACCTGGAAACTGACCTGTTTGATCCAAGAAGCCCTCATGGTTGAAAGACAATATCCACTCCTATAGGTTGTCCTCTGACCTTCTTAAACATGCTGAGCACACACACACACACACACACACACACACACACACACACACACGAGATAAACATAAAAGGGAAATGCCCCTTTCCATCTCTAACCATCTACAGGGCTATGCAACTCACACATATGCTACATACTTAAACTGCATTAAAACTGTACCAGGTTGTTAAAATCTAAGAGAGAAACTGACATTTCTGCCTCCAGGCAGTTTCATAGGAAAGATACTGTTTAATGGAGAGGTATCAATAGTGTTTCGTCCACAAGAGTTTGTGCAGTGGGTCCTATAGGAGACTCAACACTCTGCAGATGGTGTGACTGCAAGAAAATCACCAGAAAAGCAAAACTAAGCTGAGAGCATCGTGTGGCCTGACAGAGAAGATCATCTATTCGAGAAGCAGCTTTCCCATGTTATCTCTGCACTTAGGATTGCATTCCCCGTAAATCATTCATAGGAAATCAGCCGTGTTAAATTTTCTGTCACAATAACCTTGATGTGTTAAAATTATAAAGTTAAAGACTTCTGAGATGAAAATCTCATTTTTTAAAAAAAAATTCTTTAAAACGCTTAGGTTTTAAAACACCATGAAAATATAAAATCCGGATAAGTCAGATGAAATATGTATAAGGCTTGGGAAATTGAATTTTTTAAACCGTAATCCTTGACAATCACATTTTTCTCCTCTAGAGTTGTCTTATTTTTTTCTTTGCTTATATCCTTTGTCTCTTTCAAAAATTAATCCTTTATGCAATAGAACCATTACATTGTCCCCAATTTTAATGCATTAATTTGCATGGTTTATGTTAGCTGCTGCCATGATTTATTTTGAATGTGGAAATGCTTTATCTTTTCTTCTTCTCTTTCTCTTTATTTCAATGCAAGTCTTAAGTCACTATTATCAAGTTCTTGCTACATTTAGATTTTATCTATTAAGATCTTATTTTAGTGAATTTTTATAGTTGTTTTAATTTTTCTGACACTTAATATTTAAAGATTTTAAAATAAACAGTAGTTATGTTAGTTGTTCAGTTGTTGAAACTATATGGTGCATTATTGCAACTAAATTAAAGTGCAGTCTCTGACACAAGCCCCATTATTATTTTCAGGTATGTTGTTCTGCGCTAAGATTTAATTTCTTTTTAACGCTGCGCATGCTCATGAGTGCATATGCTCATGGGTCCAGAAGTCCTCAGATCCCCTAAAGCAGGAGTTGACGATACTGTGTGCCACTCAATGTGGGTGCTCAGAACTCAAGTTCTTACAAGAGCAGCAAATGCTCTTACCACAACTGTCCTTCCAGCCTGGCTCTTCAGCTGACCTCGAATCCATTCCGATCCAGACATGGTGACATTCTTATTGTATTTTCTTAGCATATTGCAAGCACAATGCCTTCTACCTTTACTTCTGTCAGGGTTTAACTAGATATTTCTTGGTCATTATTCTTTATGAATGTTAAGAAAAACTGATAGCAAACTTTGTAGATTCTCTCCTTCACTACTTCCTAATTGGAATTCTGTGAAATAGTATATATGACCTTTTAAAGTCAGCATCATTGTGACACTAGGGCTTCTCATTCAATAATTGTTTTATTTGCTTATATTCTTCAAATATTTTCCACAGATCTCTTGTATTTTTTCACGTGAACCTCATGCTTGTTTGTATGTGTGTGTGTATATAAATGTATTATTTGTGTGTGTGTGTGTTTGTATTACAGGGTGTGTGTGTGTATGTGTGTGTAGAGTGTATATGCATATGTGTGTTTGTGTGTATGTGTAGAGTATATGCATGTGTGTGTTTGTGTGCGTGTATGTATATGAGTGTGTGTATGTGTCTGTGTAGGGTCTATGTGTGTTTGTGTGTATTTCTGTGTGTATATGTGTGTGTGTGTGTGTGTGTGTGTGTGTGTGTGTGTGTGTAGGGCCTGTGTGTATTTGTGTGTTTGTATGTGTGTATGAATATGTATGTGTATGCATTCCTGTGTGTGGGTTCTTGCATCACTTTTAAGGGGAAAACTTCCTATCCCTATTACACACATTTAGGAAAACTGTACACTTTATAGCATCATCAACCCGGCCTCCTCAGGAGTTAAGTTACTTGCACTGGAAGGAGTTTTTAACCTGTTTACACCACTAACATCAACATTCTGACTAAGTTAAACAGAAACAGTTTCAAGAGCATTTGTCAGTTAGTGTATCCTAAACGTCACCGTGTTATTTTCGTATATTTGTAATTCATCCTGAGATTTCTACAACTATTATGCTCTGCCTAGCACCATTTCACAAAATACCCTGTCCAAATTCTTTGCTTCTTAATTTGATGACATATTGTTTCTTATTACTCTGTGACAATGTCACACATGTAGACAAAACTATCCTAGCTACACCCATATCCCTCTGTCCACCAGTCACAGCTGCACTTCCTCCCACTAAGTGCCCATCCCACTTTCATTTCTTTCTTGCTTTATTTTTGTTTCTGTTGTGTGAGCCAGTGTGCATAACTGGGGGTGCTCACACAGTACTGGGTGTGATGCTGTCCACTGGAGCATGACAGTGACTGTAACAACTTCCTCTCTCCCAACAATCCTCAAAAACAATCCTATTTGCTCCCCTGGGTGGGATGAGGAGTGGGCTCATGGGCCAGTCCTTCGCCCATGGCTAAATGCCTGAAGGCCATTGCACCAGACTATGCCCCTATTTAAGAGACTGTTAACTTTCCTGCTATTTAATTATCTTTTGCTTCTTAGAATGAGGCCCTGTCTAATAGTTTCAGAATTCAGAACTGAGATGATACTTGGTAATTCTAAAATTGTGAAAAGATGCTACGGTGTGTGTTTTATGCTGCCTGCATGGGTTTTAACTTGTATGCTTGCTGAAGAGGTAATCTTGAGATCTCTCTGTCCTTGGTTTTGCTGATAGATCATAGTACCTGACTGTCTGAAGGTAGATGTCTATCTCTTTTTCCTTTTCAGTGGAAACCAAAGGCATGACATTCACAACAGGAGATACATTTTATAAACCAGGAAGGCCTCTTCGCCAATCCCAGTAATTTCACCAAGCTTTATCATTGATCAATAGCAAGAGAGTGTTGGAGAAAGGCATCCTGTCTACAGCATCCTGCATCTTGCTGTAGTGTCCCTCTGTGCTTCCACATACGTGCCCAGTTTTGTTTTGCTGTTTTGTTTTGCCATTTTGTTTTGTTTTAATTTGCAGTCTATTAGTGAGTGGGCTTTTTATTTATCTAATTGTAGGTGAGGTTCAGCGCTTTCTACATATTTCCTCACCATCTGTGCATCCCCCTCTTTCAACAGCCTTCCTTTCTCCCTAGCAAGTTTTCACTTTGGAGAGTGTTTCTCTTTCTAGCTATTATTTTGGTGCTAGGAATTGAATCCAGTCTTAGTAGTAGAGCTAGCAGCTTCTTCTCTGGGCTGTCTTTCACTTGAATATTTCCTTTGCTCTGCAAAACCCTTTTAGTTTCACGCAATCCCATTTGTCAGTTCTCAGTTTTCTTCCCTTGAGCTAATGGAGGCCTTTTTGGAGAGTCTCTGTCAAGTTTTTATGCTGTGAAGTGTCCCATTTTAAAAAAAATTATTTTATTTATTTCCATTCCAGTCATTGCCCCCCTCCCTGTCCCCTCTCCCACACTTCCTCATCTCATTCCTCCTCCCCTTGCCTCCAAGAGGGGCCTCCCCCAACCAGGCCTCCCCTTTCCCTGAGGCTTCACATCTCTTAAGGATTAAGTGCATCTTCTCCCACTCAGGCCAGACCAGGCAGTCCTCTGATACATATGTGCCAGAGGCCTTGGACCAGCCCATGTATGCTCTTGGTTAGTGGCTCAGTCTCTGGGAGCTCCCTGAGGTCTGCATCAGTTGAGACTACAGGTCTTTCTATGGGGTCACTCTCCCCATCAGCTTCTTCAATCCCTCCCCTAAGTCAACCATAGGGGACCCCAAGTTACCAGCAGCTGACTGAGACACACCAGATACTTACACCCAACCACTGGAATGAAATGTTTGCCATTTTTTCTCTAACCATTTAAGAATATCAGGTCTTATATTAATGTTTCTGATACAGGATGGTTGCCTTCTGTGGAGTGAGACATGAGCATCTGGTTCCATTACTCTACACATGGACACCCAGTTTCCCCAGTCCCATTTGTTGAATGGACTTTCTTTTCTCCAGTGCAAATATTTTGCTGTGGCTGTGTAGGTTTATTTATGAATCTTTCATTCTCTTTCACTCATCTACATGTCTCCTTTTCTATCACGTTTGTTACTCTGTACTGTAACTTGAAGTCACAGGTGATGGTGGTACCTCTAGCAATGTTCTTTGGCTGAGAATTGCTTTAGTTAATAGGCATCTTTGGGCTTCTACATGAATATTAGGATCACCTCTTCTATATCTTTACATTTTTCATTAGACTTGCATTCCATGGGAATTGCACTGGATCTGTAGATTTCCTTTTTATAAATCAGTAATCTTACTATTTTAAGTCTTGCAGTTCATGAGCATGGGAGCTTTTGTCATCTTTTTAGTTTCTTTTATTTCTTTAGAAATTTTATTATAGAGATCTCTCATATATCCTCAAGTAGTTTTTTTTTTCTGGGCATTTTATTTTTGAAGCTAAGGGAAGTGAAATTATCTTCCCAGTTTCAGCCTCAGAGTATTCATTACTGGTATACAGAAAACCTAACATTTTCTATGTTTTGACTTTGTATCGTCTTATTGTTCTGAAGGTATTTATTAGTTCTAGAATTTTCCGATGGATCTTTAGGGAACTAGGAGTCATCTCATGTATTGCCTTTAAATGAATTCTCTAACTCTTCCTTATATTTCTCAGAACTTTAAACCTAAATTCTGAATTGCGATCAGCAAGCTGAGACACCAATGACAATCTCACTACAACCGTAGTTCTAACCAAATGGTGTGGTAATTTGAGTTCTCTCTGTGTCTCTGTCTCTGTGCTGCCCTCCACCCCACCCCATCCCCTACCCCAGCTTTAGGCTGGTTCTCAAATCCCACTATTGTGGGGCCAGTGGAAGGCCTTGTTGGCCTTCTTCCACCCTTTTGACACTTTCATGAATCTGCAGTTCTAAAGACAGAATGTGCTTTGATTTTCTTCTGCTATGTGCCACATACTGCTTCTTAAAGAATGCAGAGTCTTGTAGCTGTTTCCTTTATGTCTCTACATTTCTTCATTGACTCACACTTCCTATCCCTTTTGTACTATACTCTAGAGGACTTTCATGACTCAGTCTCCTAGCCTGTTAATTTTCGCCTGAGGAGTCTTCTACTTGTATTTCTGACCCACTAATTCTTACTTACTGTTAATGTTTAAGATCAAAGTGACTATTTAAAAGAGACTGTCTTTGCCCTCTTGCCTATTTAAAGTTACTGTTCAAATTCTTTCTTTATGTAAACTACATTTTATTCCTTAAACATGCCTTTGTGTGTGTTCTATCTTTCATTTAAATTATGTATTTGTTTATTTATTGGGTGGGTACCACTAAATTCTAGCTGAAACTGGCTTAGAATTTCCAATCCTCCTGCTTCAGCTTCTCAAGTTCATGTACTTGCAAAGGAGTGTGTGTGTGTGTATGTGTGTGTGTGTGTTCTACCACATCTGGCTCATTCTGATATGTTCTCTAAACATGAGTTTACTAGAGGTCTCTGCTCCTCTGGCTTAAGCATGTCTGCCCTATATAGAAATATGTATTTCATAAATTTCAATTTAGATGACACTCCTCTGTCCTAGATTCTAGTACTATTATGATTTCATTTCTTTTTGAGATTTCCTTTTTGTGTCTTTGGTTTGGGGGACAAAAGGACAAGTAGTTTGTACATATGTCAATCTAATCTTTTCCCTGCTGCTTCCTAATTAAGTTTTTTATGTTTATTATGCTCTAATGTGGTCTTTGGGAAGTTTGTCACAGAGTTCCCTTCTGTGTGCAGTTAGGAAGTTGGTACCAGTACTATGGCAGCGCTGACAACCACATAGGAACTATTTGAGGAATAAACACTAATCCTAGACATCTGAAAGATTTTTTTAATTTTGTCGTTTTGTAAAAATAATAATAGTGTGTGTGTATGTGTGTGTGTGTGCGTGTGTGTGTGTGTGTGTCCATCCACTCAACATATGTGTACAGTTGCCCTGGAGGCCAGAAGAGGGTGTCAGATCCAATAAAGTTCAAATTATAGGCAGTTTGTGAATCACCCAGTGTGGGTTCTGGGAAGGGAAAGAAGCCTTCTTAACTGCTGAGCCATCCTTCCAGCCCCTAAAGGCTATTCGCTGACACCTTGAGCATGTTCAAATATCTCTGGGGGAGGAGAATACTTCCTTAGTAACATAGTGATGAGTAAGCAGCCTGTGTATCTGTAAATAACCCTTCACCTGTGCAGCAATAAATAATCTCAATTAAACCCACTGCATCACCAGGAAGGACAGTAAGACAAGAAAGTAGATGAAGGACTCCTTGGGAAGAAGAAAGGGATCAGCAGGAGTCAGGGGACAAGACAGGGTAATGGGAATGAGAATGACCAAAATAAAAAATGAAAATTCCACAATAAAACAACTAATTATGTGATAATAAGAACATAAACAAATAAATATAAAGAATAATCTGCCAACATAAAATGCTGCATCATTGAGCAATTAGCTTGAAAACACATTAAAAAGTAACTGAGTTCTTGGTGGCTTGGAGGATAATGATTTATGGGGAAAATATACAATTAGCATAAAACTGTTTTAGACAAATAATTTTGAATACGAGATGGTTTTAGGATAGACACCCTTACTATTTTGCCTTTCGAGATTATGTAAGTAATATAATGTTACAAATAAGTACTCATGATCTAAAAGAAGTCTTTAAGTAAATATAAACTTTAAATGTTCCATGATTAAAAACAAACAAACAAAAACAAAAGAAAACAAAACAGAATGGCAGTGTTAATGTGCCATAAAATAAAGAGTGGCATTTTCTTTTCTAAGTGTTCCTTCAAATTATTGCATTAGATTGCTTGAGTGCCGTATTAGGTGGTATTTTTCAACATTGTTTAACTCCATTCCATTGCATGAGCCACCACGACTAGTCCCCATGAGTGGGTGGGCAAATTGTGGTTCAAATGAGAACCTCAATGTTCCAGCAGAAGAAAGTAGGATGGAACACACATATGTCTAATAGCTTGCAAGCTGTAAGGATTTAGCAAATAGCTACCTTCTCGTGCAGTGTAAAGAGTACCTACCAAGATTGGAAAAGTGCCTTCCAGTTTTATACTGAGGAAAACCTCAATGATAGTCATTTGAAATTAGGAAAACATGGATCAGGTGAAGATGATGGGGAAGACATTACAGGGGAAGGGATCTCCTGAACAGAATCTGGTCTGTTTGGTAAACATTGGACAGCTTCATGAGGTGACATCTTGTGCCATGAGGGAAAACAGTGGAACAAGGCAGCTCAGATAGGGTCTCAGAGGGTAGTTAATCAAGCCTTGACACTTGGGCTTCATTGTAAAAGAAACTAGAAACCATAGCCTGGATTTATTTTTTTTTATCATCTGTAGATTTGATCATGATTTAACGATAAAATAAGAATGTAGCTTGTAAGGATGTATTGGGGCTGAGGAAGTAGCAAGTTGCATGAAGAAAGGATTGTACAGATGCAAGAGTGCAGGCATAAAGGTATATGGTCCTCAGGCCAGTGGTACAGGCATTTCAATTGCATTGTTACCAGGGTCTGTGGTACCGGCACATAGCAATTCTCAGCTCTCTTTGTTCATATGTCAAGTCTTCCTTTACTGGGAGGTTTCTGCATCAGCATCCCTGACAGTTGGCTCTCACCATCCTCCCCCAGCTCTGCTGGTATGGACTGATATTATCACAGTCTACGGAAAGCTTCTGAGAGCTGACCTTCATCTTCAACTGTCAGTTTCCTTTCAGCAGTTATCCCTCAGAACACTGCAGCTCATATAAAAGCAAGCAAAAAACAAAGCGATACCACCCTGCTAGCCACACCCAACAAGGTGAGACCCACTGTATTTCCCAAACTAGAGACTCTTGATGATTTCTTTATGATTAGAAATAATAGGAGCAGAAAGAAATAGAGGAAAAATCACCCCCACCTCCACACACACACACACACACACACACACACACACACACACCCCACTACATTAAAGGCATTTAGGTGCTTTGGCATACATTTGATGCTTTGATGCTTTGACACATTCTAGCAAAACCAAGGGACTCCATTTAAATTCAAATGGAATTCCTTAACCTGTGCTCCTGTGGACAATCCTAGATTGCTGAGTCATTTCGAGCAGCCCTCCACCACACACAGTGAGAGAATCAGCACTTTGAACCTGCTCACCTGAGAGGGGGTCTTTAGTCTTAGTTTCAGTTTTTTGTTTGTTTCTTTGTTTTGGGGAACTGTGTTCCCTAGTGCTTCATCTCCTAGCAACCCAGAAACTGAACAGTTCATCCTCCTTTTTGGTGGAGGCTCTTCTTGCTGAGAACGCTGCTGACAGATGTTTTACATGGGGCTGCTTTCCATGCTTGGACCCTACATACATGTGTTGTCTTATGCTGTTTTGAAACCATATTCCAGTAACCACAAAGAATCCTATTTGTTTAATATAATACTTGAGAGGATCAAATGATATGGCATATCTGCTAAGATTTAACACAGGAATAAGAAATATATAATATATATGAGAACATATGATTACATGTTATTACATGTAATTAAGCACAATACATAGGATACACAGGATTATATGTAATCCTATAAATATAGTTAATATGTTATTACATATAAATATATACATACATGTGCACATATAAGGAGAGAATAAAGGAATGAGGGAAACAGAGAGTATAAAAATTTGGTTTATGAGTTTAGAGAATTGGAAATTCACTGTCTGTAAGCTGGAGTCCTATTGTTGACCCATAAGCTGAAGTCCTATTGCTGATGATAAAATTCCACTGTGGATTTAATGCTGGAGCCAAGATATTCAGTGACATAAGAGCCAAGTCCAAGGGAAGGAAGAGCTGGAAGAGAAGGAGAACAAGGAGAAGGAGGAGGAAGAGGAGACTTCTCCCTGAGCTTCGGTCTATGGTTACTGAAGTATGTTTGTCCTGACCAATAGACAATAGAGTTGACAGATAAAACTATAGATGGAAGTGTTTAACTTATACCTCAAGGGCTATTCCTCCCTGACCATGCCTAATCTCATCTGTACATAGATGAGACTTTAAGTAACAAATAAGGCATGGTTAGAGATGAACAGTAGCTAATAATTGGCAATAAGTAATAATAAATAAAAACTGTGGTAAGTCTTGTAATAAAATTTACTTAAGACTCAAGTTATTTCTGAAATTACTATGTCCTATATCCATGTGATGTTTGACTTCACACAGTGAAAGCAAGGATAAGAAATCACAGAGTGAAGAGACTCCTGAACTTTAGGGAGCCACAGTAATTCAAAGCTTCAGCCAGTTGTCTCTCCGTAACCTCATCATCTAATCTCTAAGAAGAGAAAGATACAGGATGGTTATAGATGACATGAAGGAATGAGAAAGCAGTCCTGCTTGTCTGAAATGGTGTGGACTGAAATATTACTTCAGCATCTGCAAGGCAACCAAGAGTGAAGAGTAGAAGCCTATCAGAGCCATGAAGTAACTTTTGGAACTCAGTTTGTCTCTAGCATTTTTTTCTCTACCAAGAATACCTTTCATAGGGTGACTATACATCCCAGGATACCTGTGGCTGCCCAGCCTAGCATACCACATTTAATGTGGAAAGTAGAAATTATCAGAGTCAAGAGCCTGGGGAAGAGATGGTTTAAAAAGGTGGTTGAAAATAAGCATGGAATATGGAAAAACAAATGATAAATATATGGGTGGGCTGGCAATTTGCTCTTTAAATTATAGCTTTCCTAGATGTAGTGAAAAGGGGGAAGTACAGACATATATAAACACTCATAACCACAATAGGCTTCTATTGAAGGAGATAGGTACAGGGTTTAGAAGGAAAATTTTCTCATTCATAGATGTCTTAATCCACAGACACAAAGGACACAATATAAGTAGAAAGTAGGCTAAGCTGAGGGGCATTATGGGACCTGGACCTAGCTTTCCCTTATGCACATTTTTTCATATTCCTGGCTATAATTAAAAAGCTGAGTCCACAGCCTTCCGCTTCACACAGCACAGGGCTCAGAGGCAGGGAATGTGTGTGGGTATCTTCACTTTCAGTTCTGTACAGGTTTCTGATACTCTAGTCTTAGATGCAGAGAACGAAGATATCTTGACACTTCAGCTGATGAAGAGATGGGAAACCAAGCTGTTTCCTGTGAAAGACATGATTCCAATGAAGAGGATCTTATTTTGAGAAAAAAAAAAATCTTGTTTCTCTTTGATAGCTTTACTCTCAGATTATATCTTTAATATTAATAGGAGGGTATTCACTTAAGGTTTTAATGGCTGTTATTCAATATGGTAGCCAGCTACCATAAACTTGGTAAGCCTCAAGTTTTTTAAAGTTAAAATGCATTTAGTAGAAGTAGCAACCCAACTCTTTGCTAAATCTAGCCTCATCTCAGTTGCTCCAGAGAATCAATGTGTCTATGAAACTAGTGTTCGCTTTGAATAAGTGGGTCTCTGACTCTTGTGCCTTCTCTTGGGCTCTTTTCCTTGGGTTTGCCTTGTCCAATTCCAATGTGTTAGGTTTTATTTTATCATATATTATTTCATTATTATCCCTTAGAAACCTGTTTGCTTTTAAATAAGAAACAGAAACAGAGTGGATCTGGATTTGTAGGGGAAGAGGGGAGCAACCATGAGGAGTAGAGGAACCAGAACCAGAATATAGTAAGTGAAGGAGATAAAAAGAAAATTCCAATTTAAAAAAAAAAAAAAAAAAAAAAAAAAAAAAAAAAAAAAAAAAAAAAAAAAAAAAAAACAAGAAAAGTGGATACATGGGAGGGGGAAAAAAAGCCAAGAAACTAGCATTTGCATAATGTACAATGCAGACTGAAGATCATTCTATCATTGTAGAGTTCTTTCTCAGAATGTCACTCTAGTGCAACAGCAGGAAGTGCTTTAAAGTGATGGAAAGGAGCATGTTGTAAAGAAATAATTCCTATGAGAGACATTTTTCCCTTTGAAGTCAATTTGTTTTGACTCACCTGTGAGCTACAATCATGAGAATGCCCAGTCTGTACTCAGAGAGCCTCCTTCCACACCTTATTAGGCGAGAAATGTGGAGCAGATTTGTAATCCTTAAAATGTTTATTTCTTTGAGGAGATGGAGAGGGAGACAGAGAGGAAAGGGAAGATAATAGAGAAACAGGGAGGAGGAAAGTGGGAGAGACAGTACACAAGGGGGAAGGGGGAGGAGGAGAAGGAGGTGGAGGGAGGGACGAATAGACAGTCAGACAGACAGACAGACAGACAGACAGACAGACAGGGCACCTTATAGGAGTTGGTTATTTCCTTCTACTTCTACACATGGGTTCTGGGTATTGAACTCAGGCTAGCAGTCTGTGGCATGTGCCTTCATCCACTGAGCAATCTTATCAGTCATTTAACCCTTTTAGATTTTGTTTTCTGAATCGTAAGAAATGAGGAAGTACCCATGAGAGTCATTCATTCCTCTCACTTCCCCATTTTGCCATGTAACATATGAAGACAAAGCAACAACAGCCTTCCTCTCTTCTCTGCCTCTTGCACATAGCAAGAAAACAGGAACACAGTAGGTGCTTGGTAAGTAATGAATTTGTAAATTCTATAAGTAACAGTTAAGTAAATGAATTCCTCCATTATGTTAATGAGACTATATTCTCTGGCAAGATCGTACTGCAGGACTAAACATGAGTAAAATTTGGACCTTATAATATGTCTGGGCCAAAATTAGAGCATCCCAGTAGATCATAAGATGAATTCTGATCAAGGTTCCAAAAGAATTGTGGGACAGTAGACATCATAGAACTTATGCAACTAAGCCTAAGGTAGAAGCTTTAGATGAAGCACTACAGAAGGTTGGTTTTAGAATCTTGGATGGACAGTACCAACAGCTTACTGGAGTCTTTTGCATATGTGTATAAAAGGAGAGCAGGGCATGTTTTAGCCAATAGGTCTTCTGCACTGATGTCGGTATTTTGAAAGGTCCCTCCTTTCTGGAAACCTCCAAGCCTCAGACATACTGAATTTGTTAAGGATAAAAATCCCCTTTCCAATCTGGCAGTGGTGGCGCACGCCTTTAATCCCAGGACTTGGGAGGCAGAGGCAGGCGGATTTCAGAGTTCGAGCCAGCCTGGTCTACAGAGTGAGCTCCAGGACAGCCAGGGCTACACAGAGAAACCCTGTCTAGGAAAAAAAAAATCTCCTTTCCATTTTCCAGACAGAGACAAGAAAATAATCAAAGACAGTGAGACAGCAGCCATAGAAAGCATCAAGGAACCAGGGCTACACAGGAGGGAATAGGTCACAGCAGACCAAATTGTCTCCCTAAAAGACCACAGAAAGCTAAAGAGGTTCGGAAAACTTCACAGAGCTGAGGAACAAGAACTAAACGTTCGAACTTTCCAGAGAAGGGAGAGTTCCTAGGACAGTAGCTCATGACCAACAGCCCCCTTTCCCATCCTGGGATAGAAAAGGTTCTGATGTGATGGAGACAGAAAACCTAGGGAAATGATTTGAATAGAGAAACTCATCAGAGCAGCGAAATCTACAGCAAAGTGATAAAATGGTTATTTGAGAATGAAAAAAAAAACAGAAAGATACTAAATTTACACTCTAATATATGTATCATATGTCAGATTAGACCCAAAGAAAACACAATACAGAATAGGGTGTGTCACAAAACATGGAAGCTGGAGAAGAGAGAAGATAGATGAAATGACCAAGCAGGACAAGCACTGTATGCCTGTCAGAGGCAGTGGTCTCTGTGAGTTTGAGGCCAGCTTTATCTCCATATAGAGTTCTAAGCCAGCTCACCCTACATAATAAGACCCTTTCTCAAAAAAAAAAAAAAAAAAAAAAAAAAAAAAAGCAATGACAATAACCAAACCTACATCAAACAAACAAAAAACCCACAGTGCACTAAAAGCATAAGCAGATATGTGTGGACATGAAGTCTTAGAAGGGTCAAGAGAAGCACACTACAGTACACTATATCTGAAGACACAGTAGCCAAGTAGTTTCCCAAACTAATGAAAGACCTCCATCCAAGTATTCAGTGAATTTCGCCCATGTAAATACAAAAGAAATGAATACAATGCTGTCTGGACTTTCATATGCAATAAAAATCTGCCTGGAACATAAAAATGAAATAAGAATAGTCCTTGTAAATAAAGGGTGAGGAAAAATGTGATCATCTATGAGGAAGAAAACAGCTCCTGACAGAGACGTGAGAATGGATGAAAGAATGGAGAACACTGGAATGTGAGGTCTGAGGACAGGAGAGCTAACACCAACCAGTAAATTAAATATCCTGGGAATTCAGATGGAAAGTCTGGCAGTCTGTCTCAGATGCACTGCAGACATGAGATGAAGACATTGAAGTTCTTCATGGTTAAAGTATGTTGAGATGCAAGAGCAAAACTTAACTGTGATACATCAATGTGAATGGCATAGGCCAGGCTGGTCTTGGAAAGAGGATCCAAAGAATGTGCCACTAACACATTAACAGGATAAAACGGGGGAGCAATTTCCCAACATTAATAGATGCACAATTACTTCTGGAAGAAATGAGATTAGGGATTCCACCTTCTACTGAGACAACTAGGCACAAAAAGGCATGCATGCAGGGTAACTGTATAGGGTCACTGCATAAGGTCACAACAACATGTACAGAATCTCAATTGGTCTCACGATGCTCCAGGGAGCCCAGGACATTTTGGTGGTTCAGAACAATAGAGCCATCACTCCCAAGGAGGAGAGGTTTTATTTCAAAGTAAAAAAAGCAAAAATAATCTGTGTTCTATATGGGCTACTAGAAAAAAATAGTACAGCATTAGAGCAATGTTCATCAAAATGTTCAGATTAAAAAGCATTACAGAGGCTGGAGGTCTGATAGAATGTTTCCACAGAGGAAGATGGATGCTAACTGTTTTTCTCCCTTTTCCTCAAAGTCACATTTGGGGAACCATTGCATCACATCTGGAAATCTCTCACCTGGCTCATAAATTCTTGGATGACTCAGTGGGGTTGAGAACAGGACATCTTCCAAAGTCAGGCTCACTGTTTCCTTTCAAGCACATTCAACCTTTAATTGCAAAACCAATACATTGGCAAACCACAAGGACATGGCCAGTGCACATTGGAGACTGAAATCTTAGTGTCTCTGCTTTCCATAGGCAATTGTGGGTCCAGATTATAATGGGAGGAGTGGGATAATGAATCGTCACTTTTGTGACTCCCAAGAAGTGAAAGCTTTCCGTCCTACTGCTAGGTGGTTCTTCCTTGGGTCAGAATTTTTGGAAACTAATATAATATGTAGAGGCCAAAGACATAAAGAATCCCTGCCCAAAAGGATATCACCCACGCCCCAGCCCAGTCCACACTATAACACTAAGAATCCCTTCACTTAAGGATTCACTCAATTCAAATGACTGAATGGTCACTTTATGAGTGAAGCCAGCAAACTTGCTTTCTCTGAGGACAAAGCAGTTAGGATCTCTTCACAGGGACCGCTCACTGTCAGAGCATTTAATAAGGGAATTAAAAATTTCATCAAATCAATAGAAGACCTCCTATGTCTTCTAGTCTGCTGGACGGACACTGAACAAGGTACTGGATTCTCCCAACAACTGGTACTGTGGTTGCCTGCGCCTGTTTACCTGCTTCCTGTCTCCGTTTCTTTGCTTGTTGTTCTTGATAACATACTTGGACAAAAGCAACTGAAGGCAGAAAGGCATCAAATTTAGTTCACAGTTTAACATGCAGTCTATCATGGGGGGGAAGTCAAGGTAGTGGGATCCTGAAGCCTCCTGCCACACTAATCCACCCACAGTCAGAAGAAAGCGGTGAGCAAGTGATGCCAATGCTCACCCAGGACCTCCCACCAAGGGCAAGGGTCTCCCCACACATTCCTACACCAACTCCATAGGCAAGATAACCCCACAGGCAGTCCAAGAGGTCCATCTCCCGGATGATTCTAGATTGTGTCAAGGACGCAGTTGACACTAGAACTACACCTCTCAAATGAGGTGGTGGATTCTTTGAAGGCAGAGACTTTATTCAAAACCCTGTCATGTAGTCTCAGAACCCAGCACTATATAAGTACTTAGCAGACAGTCAGGGGATAAAAAGAGAGAGGTAGGGAAACAGGGACACTTTGAACAAAGCAGTAAGTGTTCTCTGTGAGCTTCCCAAAATAGAATTTTTACTTATTTTTCTAAGTAAGGAAAGAAAGGACAGACAGAGACTGTGACCAGAGATCAAACTTGAAAAGCCAAGGTTCTAATTATTGCTGAGTTATTCCTCCCGGGCTATCAGGGAAGAGTACAGGATCCTGTGCAGCCTGCAAGTGTTACCACCAAAGGCTTCACATTCTAAATTCAAATTTATGTTTTCTCCCTCCCTGCCCTCCTACTCCAAAAGCATCAGCCAAGCTCAGATCCTCATTATTATTGATCTCATCTTTATGCTGCTAAGAGAGCTTGCGTTTGTCTATAATGTGTTTTCATTGGAAATCATTATTTATCTTTTAAAATTCATCTTTAAAATTGCTTCTGCTTTGAAACCATCCCCAGGCACAATTGCTTTTCTTCCCTCCCTCTGTTCTCATTAGTTAGTGTGCCCACATTTATTATAACACTTGTCAGCCTTGTTTTTAATCAGTTGTCTTTAGTTTCTTCACTAGGCAGCACATGGGCTGCAAAAAACAAAGATTTTCTAACGCAAACCCTGTGTTTTCTTTATTTCTGTCTTTACTGTCTATAATTTCTGTGGCCCCTAAGATAAACTAAACAGTAAAACACAAACTAAGTAAGTGCTGGATAAAGATGGTGTGGATTAGACTCTCAAAAAGAACCTAGAGGGATGGAGGTAAGAGAGAGATGGACCAGAACACAGAGTGTTTTAGTTATATTTCTGTTGCTGTGATAATACACAGATTGAAATCAAGTTAGGTAGAAAAAGGTTTATTTCAGCTCATACTTTATACTACATCACTAAGGGAACCTAGGGCAATAACTCAAGACAGGAATCTAGAAATAGGAATCAAAGCAGAGACCATAGAGGAACACTGCTTACTGTCTACTCCCCTTGCATTGCTTAAGATTTTTCTCTTATATATCCAAGGCCTGTATGGTTAGGGATAACACTGGCCACATGGGGATGGGTCCTCCTATAGAAATGAGCAATTAAAAAAAATTCCTTGCAGACATGCTCACAAGCAAATCTGATAGAGGTAATTTCCCAATTGAAACTCTCTTCCTGGGTAATTTAAGGTTGTATCATTTTGAACAAAAACTTTCTAGCACATTGGATAACTATACTATTGGGAGCAGAAATGGCACCAAGGTTGCATTATCTCCTTTTGTATTAAGAAATGCCTACCAACGTAAGAAACATTGCTGAAGACAGTACTACTAATGGTGAGCCTAGGAAGAAAAGACTTAGGATCCCGATGCACTGCTTCGAAAGGGGATACTAAAGGCTGGCCACGTTTTGAGCTACAATCCTGTAAAAGAGAACTTAGTTCATCATTTTAATAAATGAGTGGACATTATATTGTAATGTGGAGATTTATACACTACCCATGAGAATATACACTGTTTGGAAAACAGTATGGGAAGTCTTAAAAAACCTAAAATGAAAAAATGCTGTGTAATACAATAATTGTAGTCTTGGATATAGAGATGAAGACACATCAGAATGTCAATGGTTTCCATATTATAGCACTATTCCTAATAGCCAAAATATGCAATCAACATAAATTTTCCTTAATGGCTAGATAGATAAGTAAAATGTATATACAAATAAACTGCTATCAACTTAAATAGAACTTGAAAATACTTCTTTCAGTGAAATAACCTACATGCCAAAATACAAACACCATGTGATGTCACTCATATAAACATTTTTTTAAAAAGCTAATTCCATAGAGGCTGAGAAGTAATGACTAGGCATTGAAGGGACATAGACAGATATTGGTTAAGAGGTACTGTTACAGTTCCCTTTCTGTTACTATGACTAAAACACTCTGACCAAAACAATATAGAAGAGGAAATGGTTTATTTCGCTTACAGTTTTCCAGGTTATTGTCCATCATTTCTGGAAAGTCAAGACAGGAACTCAAGCAGTTGGCCACATCACAGTTATAGCCAAGAATAGAGAAGAAAGAATTCACCCACACTTTATTCTCTTTGCTTAACAGAGTCAGATTTCTTTATTCACACAATTCATCGGCCAGCCTAGGGAATGTTGCTGCCCATAGTGGGGTGGGCCAATTAACAATCAAGACAGTTACCCGAGGACATTTCCATAGCCATGGTGATCTAGATAATTCCTTAATAGAAAAACTCTTTTTAGGTGATTTTCAATTGTGTCAAGTTGATAATTAAAACTAACCAGTACAGGTGCAATGCTACAGTTAAACAAGAAATAACTCTTTGTAATCTCTGACACAACAAGGCAAATATAATTAATAATAATGCCTTGTATATAGTAAGAAGAATTTTGAATATATTCATTTCAGATAAATGAAGAAGCTTGAGGTAACATATATGCTAACTAGCCTTATTACTAAATGTATACATTAATCAAAACATCACATTATGCCTCATAAATATGTACAAAAAATGTAAAAATTAAACAAAAAATTACTGAGCATTCATTAACAAATAATAATGATTATCACACAAACTATCAAGTGGCTATCAAAGCCACCACATCAGTTTGCTCTCCCTTCCT
The DNA here is from genome assembly GCF_011762505.2 of Arvicanthis niloticus. NCBI lineage: Eukaryota > Metazoa > Chordata > Mammalia > Rodentia > Muridae > Arvicanthis > Arvicanthis niloticus. The sequence goes on along the minus strand of NC_047668.1, from coordinate 43,708,722 downwards.
GGACTCAGGTAGATCACCTGCCCCAAGTCTCTGTTAGGTGTTAACTCCATGTCTAAATTCTAGCCAGTGGACTCTGAGTAGAAAGGATACACTCTGCTTCCAAGCCTGGACCACTCAAACCTGCCATGCAATCCTTCACACAGTCCCTTTTATTCACATGCGACAAAGCATCATGACCAACACAATACAGAGAAGAAAAGGGTTTGACTTACAATTCAAGGCTATTGTCCATCATTTCTTGGAAGCCAAGCCTGGAACTCAAGCAGTTGACTGTATTACAGTCAGAGGCAAGATTAGAGAGAGAGAGAAAAAAGAATTCACCTGATTGCTTAATGAAGCCAGTTGTCTTTACTCAGACAAAAGCAGATATGGTGAAGAGCCCTGGTAGACAAATAAACAGTGAATGGATGAGAGAGTACACTCAGTCTTGGAAACACATCCTGCAGATTTCTCCCACTTAGTTTCTAGAAACTCATCATATGTGATATAAACTATGAAGACCCTACATCTCAGAGGGACACTGTGATTCTCTCTTGAAATCTCAGCACTTAGAAGGCCTTAGAAGGCCAAGGAGGATGAGTCATAAGTTCAAAGCCAGCTTGGGCTGGACAGTGAGATTCTGTGTCAAAGGCAAGTAATAATCTCATTTCTTAATAGCTTCACATAGAAAACCTTTCCGCCTTTGTAGCAATTTGCCCATAATACAGACAAACTCAGCACATAATTTACTCCTAGCCCCTCCTATGACACATGGAGATTAATTCTGGCAAAGTTTCCTATGTTGGTTAGTTTTCATTATCAGCTTGACACAATTTAGAATTATAGGGGGAGACAGTCTTCATGAGCACTTGTATAGATCAGGTTGTCTTCTAGGCACATCTATAGCAGGTCTTGGTTGCTAATTGCCCTAGAAAGACCCACTTTGGATGTGGGTGGCATTATTTGATGGGCTGTACCCTGCACTGTGTGAGAGTGAAGAAAGGTAGCAGCTGACCATAAGTGAGCAAGCAAACATGGCTGTACTCAGGTCTCTCTGCTCTTGACTACACATGTGGTGTGACCAGCTGACTCATAAGCCTTCCATAACTTCTCTGAAATTACTGGATGTAACCTGGAACTGTAACTTAAACCTCTTCTTTCTCTAAGTTGTTTTTAGTCAGGGGACGTTATCACAATGACAGAAATGAAACTAGAACACCTCTTTTACAGGTTGAGACATGAAAAAGAGGCTGAGGTTTTTGCTTACTCTCTCACTGGTTCAGGCTTTGGAGTTGATCGTTCCATTTTGTCAGAAATGGACAGAAAGAAGAGAGGCAACAACTTCAGAGCATGTCCTTTCAACTGCATGAGAGCAGTTTAGAAAGAGTAGATCTTGCCATAGTGAGTTAGAGGATAAGCAGTAGATCTTTGAGGCTGAATGTCCTTTAGTTTGGTAGTGTGATTTTTTTTTTTCAGTCCTTTAGTTGTGGCCCTGGGATCTAGCATCTCTGCTCTAATTCTTCTCTACAACATGGATCTATGTCTCTGGGCATCAGCTGTGTGGCGAGTGAGGTCAGAATCAGTAGACTTCCATGCCACTCCCACCTTGGTGAGTGTCCCTAGATGAATTCAACTCTGTGTGCCTGCATGTGTCCCAGTGCCCCTGGTTTCTTGATGGACGATGGATGTCACAAGAGGAATTCTCTCTCTCTGTAGAGAAGGGAGGATCCTTGCTTGACGTGTTACCCTTCAAAGTTGTTGCCAAGCTAAAGATTTTTGACTTTGTGGCGAGGAAGGCCATGAGTCACACTGGGCTTACTAATTCTATTTTGGGAATCCGTGGGAGGCAGTGTGGTGTTATGGAGAACAGTGGAGTACTGCAGTCTCCCTGGCCTGGGATTGGAACTTGACTCAAGCTCACTAGCTGTGTAGGACTGAAATATTACTCTGACACTGGGCCTCGTTCCCTTTCCCTGTGAAATAGGTTGTTGAGTTGTTAAAAAGACTCACATAGTACAGCATCAAGGCATTATATGCTGCATGGATAGGGCAGAGCACACCTTATCGAACATACTGTCAGGAAGTGTCATAGTCCTGAAGCTTTACAGATGCTGAAGGCATAGGATACTATATCGTTTCTAACTTCAATGTTGACTTCTAGTAACACTGTAAGAATGTAATTGTATACTCATTTTAATGATCAAAGATACCCAACACATTATCTAGAAAAAAATGTTTCAATTATATCAGCTTACCCTCAGTCCCTCACATCTAAAGTAGAAGTAATAACTGCTTCATTGTTTGCATAGAGTTAAAAAATTATAGGTATACTTGTTGAATTCGAATAGGGTTTAAATGCATCTATTCATTCACAGATCAGATAGGTGCTGTGTGATTACTCTACTGTATGCCACATGAGCTCTGTCTATAAAAATGCTAACTAATATTTATTGAATTCTACCATGGTCCAGGGGCTAACAAAATATTCTATACATTTTCCAAAGCAATATCCTGAGAAGGTTTCATTGCTTTAATTTTTGAAGATGAGGAATGTGTTGTTCGGATAGTAAAGTAACCTTCCTGGTTCCCCACAGTTAGAAGCAGGATAGCATTCTGGGTATCCAGCCACAAAGCCTATGCCTTTCCCAATACATGGGCCTTGGCTCTTGTTTTTTTACTGCATAGACAGCCATGCAGAACTCCTGTCCCTGAGAAGAACATCGTGATTGGATAGAACTGTCTTGAGGCTGATTCTTTCAGTTGGGGTGAAGATGCAGTACCTGTCCAAGCTGAGCTTCCCCTAAACTCAGCCACAGAGCTAGAGATGGAGAATTGGGCATTAAAGTCCTTTTGCCTTAATGAAATACCTAACAGGGAGGAGTGGAGGAAAACACATCACTGCCAACCAAGAGGCGTGGAGTTTCCAGAGCAGTACAAGTTTGAAAAGGAGAATCCTAAGCCCTATCAAAACAAAGAGAGTTTTCAATATAAAGCAAACCATGGCTGCCATGCTATTTTTGTTCCTGCATATGTGAAACTACAATCTATAGGGGATAATTAAAACATTTTCAAGCCTCGTCATCTGTTTCCTTTTCCTTGGACTATCTGTAGTTCTTTTGACAACTCTGGAACCCACTGACTTAGACTAGTGGCCCAGGAGCTGTTATTGGTGAACCTCAAACCAGATGCTTTACATGGAAGTAGTCACCGGGGAAGGGATGGGTGGCATCTACATGCCAAGGCACAAGGTTGAATCAGCAAAGATTTCTCTCTGATCTGTGTTTGTTATGCTTAGACCTAAAGCCAAGACAGGCAGCATGACACCTGTCTTTCACACCAGAAAACCAGGGTCTAACATCTGTTCTGGTGACTTCATTCTGCCTTGTGGTTTTGAGCTGGCTAGTTCCTTCCTCTTTTTCAGCCTCTGGGTCTTCCATTCTGATGCCTTCCACCAGCCACCAATACTCTGATTGCCTTTGCGACTTTCAGTCTTCTAACTTCAATTTTAGATCTCCTTTGCAAGTTTACATGGCATTTCTTTATCACTTACTTCTACTAACATGTTTCTTAAAGTTTTTCACTAATGGGTGCTATCTACTGATCTCTCCAGCAGGAAAGGCCTTCACAGAGCTTCCTATCTTAAGTGCATTTAAGATTCAATGTACAGTGTCTCTTCCTTGAGGAAGAGACCCTGGATGGTTATAATGGTCAGATTCAAATTCTGCATGTTCATTCTTTTAGGAATTAGAGGTCACCAAACATCAGATATGGCCAAGGTTCTCAGAAGACCTACAAGTTAACAAACTAACAGAAAGCTTCATGGACTTCACAAACAAGTCTCAAGGTTTGCAATGTGCAGGACCTTTCTAGACCTTCTTAGAACCCATCTAGACAGACTGTCTCTCGGGGATAACTATTATCAAATGCTCTTCTTTCACATCCTTAATTATGCTGAGACCTTGAGATGTTAGAGCCCATCCCCCGCCCCCAGAGAGCACAGTAGGAAGTGGGTACAAAGATGTGTGTGCATACACCTCACCTCCCACGTGCCTCTGACACTTAGACACTGAGTAGGCTTGAGGTGGTCACTTCTGAAAGAAGTGCTGGGGGGGGGGGGTATTGGGTGGCTAATCACATTATATCAGCTTTACTGGGAATTAATACAGAATCATACAGTTATATTAAGTATTAAGTGTTACATGTCAGCCCCAGGATTTGGTACCTGCTAGGCAAATGCCCTACCACAGAGCTATGCCCCCATCTTCTGAATTGTGCTTTCAGAGACTGAAATGTTTACCTTTGCCAATTAACATGACTTTATGTTATCTTCTTCAGACACACACACACACACACACACACACACACACACACATATATATATATATATATTTGACTGTGTGGCTGGCTTAAGGCAAGCTTGTAGTCATACCAGACCTTCTAGGCAACACTGATTTGCAAACCCTGGTCCCTGCTAGCTTTTGGAATGAATATGAGTAGCCCTGACCTTCTCATGCCTGTTCAGCTAGTGTAGGGCAGGAAGGGGAAGGGTGGAGGAGAGTTCCCACCCTTTCCTGCATAACAACACGGGGACCTCAAACGTGCACCAGCTACCCAAACAGCCAACAAAAGAACACTGTCTTCATCTGTCTTGTGCTGCTCCTTGCCTGATTCCTTACTTGAAATCATCCTTTAAATCTCTTAAATTGTGCTTTTTCTTTCTTTCAACAAGGCAAAATTGCCTCATTATTTGCAAGAATGTATCCACAATACAAAAATAGTAGATGAAAGAAAAGCTGCAACAATTAATACCTACATCTTACTCAGCTCTAGACAATAATTGCTAAAAAGAATGATTTCTACTAATTTAACATATTATCTGGGCTGTGAAGAGCCTTTATTCCATATAGAGAGAAAAGAAGCACTCAGATTGGTTGGGGCAGTCCGTGACCCTTTTATCTGGACCTTGTATTATTATTATTATTTTTTTTTTAAATAACCCTGCTTATTATACTTCAAGAGGCTCCAGATCAGAAAATAGCAAGTTGTCGACTGATGAATCATTGACGGCACAGGCTGCAGACAGCAGGAGCAGCTGCTGCCTTTGGGGAAGACCCACGGGACAGCAGGAAGGGAGGCGAAAAGCTCTAAGAATTGTTTCTTGGGGGCCTGTTTGACTAGCTTGTACTACTCAGTTTCCTTACCTGGACACTGGAAAGACCGCTCTGCTGCAGATGTCCCTAGAGCTGTGGACTGGCATTTGGACATATCTCAGCATCTCCTGATAAAACCGAGCCTCAGTTATGATGTCCCCATAGGAGTACACACAGGCAGGGGGATCCTGATACGTCTTTCTCCTTCCTAACTTTGCCTTTAGATTCCAAGCTTTTTTCTTTTCTTTTCTTTTCTTTTCTTTTCTTTTCTTTTCTTTTCTTTTCTTTTCTTTTCTTTTCTTTCCTTCCTTCCTTCCTTCCTTTCTTTCTTTCTTTCTTTCTTTTATTTAGTATAGGGAGAATGTAGCAAAGCCTGCCATTACACCCATTTGCATCCCCAGTTCGTGTGTGCCCCTCTTCTTCCCACCCAGCATGCTCAGATTTCACTGAATAGAGATTCTCCTCTCCAACCAGAATGGCCTAGGGCAAGCTCACTATGTGGGAATACTGATGACTATGACTCTTACCCTAAGCAGCAAGTGAGAAAAGAAGAGAGATTTTTCCCCCCACAGTGAGGAAAGCACATTAGTATCAATTGTTACAAGAGCTCCTGTTGCCACTTTATGGAGTTAGCCTCAGAATGAGGAGATGGGAGCTTGAGTCTATGGACAAGTTAGGTAAAGCAAGAAATCACATTGCAGTGAAAGGGGGTTGCTTAGCCGTAGTGCATCAAGATCAGTGGGCTCCCACCTTCCTTATGTGACCAGAAGAGAAACCGAAATGCAGAGGGGAAGACATGGAGAGAGTAAAGAGAATACAGGCTGGAGAGATGCTTGCTCTGCGAGCATGAGAAAATTAGTTTGGACCGCAGCACCATCATAGAAAGCCAGGCTCAGAGACACGTCTGTTATATCAGTGCTGGAAGAGCTAAGCAGGTAGATCCCTGAAACCCACGCCCAGCTAGCCCGGCTGAACTGATGAGTTTCAGGTGCAGTGCAAGAGCCTGTTTCAAAAAGGAACATGGTTGCTTAGCAATTAGGAGCACTTGCTTCTCTTGCAGAGGACCAGGGGTTCAGTTTCCCAGCACCCCCATAGTAGCTAACCAACAACCCATGACTCCAGCTCCAATGAATGTGATACCCTCTTCTGCCTTCTGGGGACAACAAGGTGTGCAGACGGAGTATATACAGACATGCAGGCAAAGCCCTCCGACACATACAATAAAATAAACTTTTTTAAAAAAAAGTAAGGTGGAGCGCAATTGAGAAGGATACCTAATGTCGCCCTCTGGGCTCCACATACACATGAACAAAGCCACAAGGATAGAAAAATATATTGGGGGGATGGGGGAGGCAGGTTTCTGTGTTAAGGCAGCTCCCCTGAGTCTGCGGACACCCCTGTGGGTGCGAACAAAGGCCCGGGAGCTCTCTCTTCAGCACTGCAAAGCCCTAGTTTTCTTTCCTTGGTGCTCTGAAGATTTCCCCAAAGCCTTCTGAAGAGTTCTGTTTCAGCATTCCCAGTCCTGGAGGCAAGCAGGGCTGTTGGGAACATTCTCCAAGGTCTGAGGAGAGTAGCCAGGCTTCCTCAGCCCACACAAGAGGACTGGAAGGTGAGTGGGCATGGCCCCTGCATGTTCAGAGGGAAGGGGTCTGAATAGAGTCTGGATTCCGGAGGCTGAGTGAGTACCGGAAGCTGCAAGCCCAGTGGGGCTAGCCCTGTAGGTGACTCAGAGCTCAGTGCTGGACCCCTTTGGTCCCCACAAAGAAACTGACCTATGGCTGAATGAAGAGGCCCTTTATCAAGGAGCTCATGGCTTTAGTTGTGCCTTCTCCAGATGCCTTCAGCTAAGGAGGAATCGGAGAAACAGGGCAGCCCACAGAGACCTGCTCCGAGGTAATGAGCGGAAATAGAAAATGTAATTAACATGTCTGCCCTGAGAAAGGAGAGCTAACTCTATTACTCTCGGCCTCCCTGCTTCCATTATGAATGATTGTGTTTCAATTATGATCCCAAAAGTATTTCCTTCAGGAAATATGTCAGGGTTCCGCAATAGGAAAGAAGGAAATGGAGCCATGAAAGTTTAATTTATTGCAGGGACTGTATTTTAAAAAGGAAAAAGAACAGAACTGGGGGGGGGGGGGGGAGCCGCGGGGGTGGTGACAAATACAGCCAACTCACCTGCTGTGAGCAGGGTCTGTTTGTACAAAAGAGGCCCAGGTGTCTAAATACTTGAAAGATGATATAGGATGGAGGACAGGGGATCCCCACCCTCCAAGGTACAGTGTTGTACACTAGCCCCCACTAGTCTCCCTTGTAGCCCCACCTTGCGACATTTAGGAAAGAGAGCACTTGAAGGTGACCAACAGTCTGGCTCCAGGATACTGGGCTGAATGGGTAGGGTGAGCCCAGTGCCACCTCAAATCTCAGAATGTAATAATAGTAAAGAACACTCAGCTAAAGTGACAAGGAAAGAAACTTACCTAAAGAGCTCCGGCAGCAAGTCCAGGGCAATCAATAGGTGGGGAGCCAGCTAGGGAAATCAATAGGTTACCGAGGTTCTGACTCATGCTGGTCAATGTTCCTCCCAGGAGAGACATCACCTCTGCAGATTGCAGAGGGAATGGAGACTCCTCCATCACTGCATTCGGTCATTCATTCATTTGTTTGTTCATTCATTCATTCATATTCATGTTTCAACTCAAAGTGAGGCTGGGGATCCCACCAAGCAGAAAGTCTGAACAAACACGGAAGCAGGGCTAAGTCAGGTGTAAGAGACTCTGGGGTTTTGGATACTGTTAGAATTTCTTCTAGGCTCCACCTAACAGTTACTTGGAAATGGCCAGATAGGCCTGGCTTGCTACAAAAGGGGCTGTTTGACCCCCACCTTCTCTCCGCCTCCTCTTCCTCCTCCTCTTTCTCCCTTCTCTACTCCTCTTCTTGTGCCCTAAAAACACTCTATTCTACACTGTACCCCTTGTATAGCTGGTACCTCAGGGGGAAGGGATGCCTCCACATGGGCCCACCGAGGCACCCCTCCTGCCTCACCATACTGTGCTCTACCAAACATATCCTGGTCTTTTGAAATAAAACACAACAGATAGAACAGCACAGGGGATTCTCCACAGGAGAAAAGCAGGTTTCTAAGAGAAAGACACCTCTGCAGTCCTTCTTAGAAAGGTTTTCCTGGCTGATAAATGGGAGAGCAGGGAGCTGAGACTGTGCCTGCACTGAAGCCAGAGACTACATGATTTCAGGCCAGCCAGGATTACTGTAGGAAGGGACAAGAGAAGGATTAAAGTGTCACTCAGATTGAGGGTTAGGAGTAGTAGAGAAGTGGGGACTTGAATTTACCCATGACTGTACTGAAGACCTCAGGGAAGACCTCAACATGAGCATGGTATTGGGAAAACCACAGGAAGAAGAGAACTTCTCATTAGAGAAAATCAGCAAAGGGATAGAGACTATAGTTTGGAGTTCCGCAGATAGCTACAGAGCCATGCAAGAGGCATGTGGAGGACCGACCAAGGCAGAGGGACCACAGACCAAATAGAGGATGTCCCAGGAGCTTTGCCAAAGGTCAGTAGAGGACAGTATAATGAATACTGAGATTTTGATTCACAGACACATTCTGCTCCAACCAACACTTTAGTGCAAACACCTAGGGCATGATGGGATTATGAGATCCGACATTTACCACGGAATCAGGAACTGACTTAGAGGGACCTTCACCCTATTTGTTTTATCATAGCACATTATCTTGTTTTATCCCCAAAGCTACTAGCAGACAAGAAAGCACGTCTTCTAGCCCTTTGGTTTAAGATCAAATGTAAAAAAAAATAAAAAATAAAAAAAAATAAATGACAAAGCAAGAGCTGGAGGAAGAAAACACTGGCTGTTTTCTCAGAGGACATGGGTTCAATTCCCAGCAGTTACATACAAGCTCTCACTGCCTGTAACTCCTGTTTCAGGGGAGCTGATGCCCTCTTCTGGCCTGCCAAGGAGTTAGACACCAAGCTTGCCCATCCAGATACATAAAAATAAATAAATATAATAAAATAAAAAAGGAGGGAGCCACCACACCTCACATTATTTAAAAACAGAAAGAAAGACAAATCACAGTTTAAATTTATTCAAAATCTCTCATACCCGGTATGGTACGGATGCTAATCCCTGCACTTAGGTGTTGGGTGCAGGAGAATATTTACATTATGTAGTAAGAGTTTGAGGCCAGCCTGGGCAACATGAAACCCCCATTAAAGCAGCAACAAAAAGATCTTCTGTCAATTCTAGAATTGCAAACAAAACTTGTGTCTTTTACATTTCAAGCCAGGATGTTTCCTGCCCTCATTCCTGGGCCCCTCCATTTTACGCCCTCTCCCCATTCCTTCTCCCTCCTATCTCTTTACGGGTAGCTTCTTAGGTGCCAGGACCAATAGTAGATCTTAAACATGAGGTGGGTTGACACATCCATGATCCCTGACAAGCAGAAGGGAAACTTGTCATATGTGTCATTATCAGAGAGCTGGGCCAGATCATTTCATGTCTATAGCAGAGGAAATTATTCCCTCCACCCACACCCTTTTCTAGGTCTCCCACGAAGAAGGTAGCTATCAATGGGAGAGTAAAGAAGAATTTCACAACCTCACAAGACCCTCTAAAACAAAGAGACTCAGGAGAAGCACCTACCCTGATCCTACAACAAGTCACCCTGCATTTGTTGTAACCTACCCACTTTTCAGATTTTCCAACCCCCTTGCCTTTCTTTCTAACTAGAGAACCTGTATCCCCTTTACCTGTTGCTTCTCCATTGGTTTGCTGGCTACAGCTTTCCCCTTGACCATCAGAGAGAGCCTCTTTTTCTGATGTCTCTCCACTGACATCACACAACTTTACCTGACCTGTTTCTAGCACACACAGGTCTCAGCACAAGGCCTCTAGGATGGTGTGCGTGTGCGTGTGCGTGTGCGTGTGCGTGTGTGTGTGTGTGTGTGTGTGTCTGTGTGCCTAGAGAAACTGTCTCTCCAGATGGAGGTTTTGTTTATTTATTTCTGAATCTTCTACATCTCAACAAAAGCATTTCAATAATTGGGATATATATTGCATAAATATATTATATATTAATTACAGAGGAAAATTTTTAATTTTATTTTTAGTGCAGTGAAAAATCTGACCTTTCTTCCCAGAAACCCATACATGTAAATGAGTAGAGTCACCTGAAACTTAGGAGCCCGCCTGCACTCTCCTTCAGAGATAAGGAATGGAACCCTGAACAGGAACAATGGAATACTCTATTGGAATACTCCTGCCCTAAACAGCAGCTCAGGCCACTCTGTGCCTATGGAGGGAAAGCAGCCCAGCTTTGTAAAAAGACTCTGATGAATAATTAAGTCACCACTTACAAGAAACTCTAATCTTAGTGCAGTTCAAGGTAAAGACAGACAGCAGCCATGGACAGCCAAGAACAACATTGCCAGAACACTCAGGACACAGGCCTCCAGCCAGACACTGTTAGGATTATTTTTTTCTAAATACTGTCGCCAAAAACGCTCAAGTCAGAAAGTCTCTGTCCCTCTGGCAACCCCAGCATATCAGTAATAATAACAATAAAAAAAATAATTAGCTATGATTTAGAATTGCCTATTAAGGGCTCAGCACTGCGAGTTTGTATTATGTTTATTTTAAACATTACCATCTCTCCATGAAATCTACATAGCATTATTACAGCAAAAGAAATGAAGAGGTTAAACTAGTTAAGTCACACTGTTAATAAGAATCAACTCCTAAACAGGATATTGCCTGTCTATGCACTTTTATTTACCACCCCTTTGCATTTCTTTTTGCCTAGAGAAACTGTCTCTCCAGATGGAGGTTTTGTTTATTTATTTCTGAATCTTCTACATCTCAACAAAAGCATTTCAATAATTTGGATATATATTGCATAAATATATTATATATTAATTACAGAGGAACTTTTTTTTATTTTATTTTTAGTGCAGTGAAAAATCTGACCTTTCTTCCCAGAAACCCATACATGTAAATGAGTTTTTCATAAAAGGCTATATTCTAGATGAATTTTAGAAATCCACTTGTGATTCAGGTGACTGAAAGCATTTGTGTAAATGTAAAGCATTGTGTCTTCTTCTATAAGAAGCTCAAGGATCGGCCTACGCCTTTCCTTCACAATTTCTATATATACTGTTGGTACAGGAGGGCCTACTGGTCAACCTTCTACTCTGCATTGGAGCAGAGCAGACTCAGAAGGGACACTGCCAGCTATCACAAATGGCTCTGGGTTGCTTAAGCTTTGTTCCACTGATAGTTGAGATATTTTTACCTCTGCCATTTTCTGTGTTTTGTCTAACTGTCCAGAGAACAGATAGAAGTCCTTGCAAGTGTCACAGTTTTGGTTTGTTGTACTGATGACTGGAACAAGATGATAGTAACATGACTTTTCACCAAGTCTTAGAACACCTTGTTCTCCTGTGGCTCCTACTGCCACTCTGCACAGGTCCCTCTAGATATGATGACTGAATCAGTATAGCAACTCAGAGTCAGAGTGAAGGTGATGGTCATGGCTGAATAAATGTTCCCTAAACAGAAGGCTATAGGGAGAAGGGCTTGGTAGGAATTCCTATGAAGCTATGACACTGACAGACCACAGACTCCTTGACTTTAGTCCCTTAAAGAATCTGATGTCTCACATTAGGAGATGATATGTGATAATATGGTTTAGGAAGTCATTTTGCAGTATGGGAACTTTTTGACTTCAAGAACTGAGACCATTTTGCAAATTTCCTTCAGATTCCTTGGAATTTGTTGACAGGAAGTTTGTGAGGAAAGGCTGTTTTAAATCAAATACACTCTCTGAGAGATTCCCTAATTAGAAAGTGTATTTGTGATAGAAAATGAGCGTGTGTGTGTGTGTGTGTGTGTGTGTGTGTGTGTGTGTGTGTGTGTGTATCTGGGTGTGTATGCATATATGTAGAAAGTAGAGGACAATCTTATCTATCATGCTCAGAAATACTGTCCACAGAGAGAACACAATACAAACCAGAAACTATATTTTGATTATTTTATATTTTGTATAGTAGCATGAAAAGGGGCCCTAAACAGCTAATTTTGACCAATACTTTTTTGTTCTTTTGTATACAATCTGCCCCTCCCCCAACTCTCCTCCTGGTCCTAACAGGAAATATTCATAGATTTAATTAAAATAAAAACTCTTGGCAGTTGTCATTTTTACAGACACATCAAACATCGAAAGTTTTAAAACCACATTACAAAGAGACATTTTGACTTGAAAAAAAAATAAAGAAATCTGAAAAAGCCATTTTTTAAACACGGAATGAATGATTCAGATGGCTTGCTTTCTATTTCTTAATACCTTTTAGCTGTACTTCCATAGTGACATGTAAGTAAGATAGATGTGATAGAGAGGAGACAATATCCAAAAGCCCGAGTGCTAACCTACAACATCATTCTAAAATGTGTGAGGCTGGATAAATGCATGTGGTGGTCCCAGGCAACATCATTAGATAGTTGGAGCTCATTGTCGTTCTTCTTTCTCAAGCCTTCTGCCCAGTGCAGGTGATATGGCACCTTCTGAAAAGTGGCTTGATACAGTCCTAGGCTTAGAGGTAAACCATAATTTTCTGCTCAGAGTTACCAGAAGCCAGTGATAGAGGCAGGGCTATCTCTCCACTCTGCATTTCAATGTCCTCATGCACTGAAGGCAGATAGTTGACAACAAGAGCAGTCTCTCTAAAATATTTTCAGATTCTAATAATATATCTTTGGAGGGATATTTAAAAAATAATGAACTAACAATCGGCTTCGATATACTATTATATAATTGCTAAGTTGCTTTCTCATCCAAATTCCTACTTTATGCTATTTTCATTATATACACATTATGGCAATTGTGGTTGAACAGCCTAGAGAAATATTGACTGCTGTGTGTACCATGTAGCTTTGGTAAATTGCCTAATCTGTCCATGCCTCAGAGTACTGATGATTAAGTAAGGTTAAGGTATGCTCAGAGACTAGAATAAATTCTGGCCTATGATACACACCTAGAATAATTATCAAAAGCTGATCACTTTTCTTGTGGTTGTATGTTTGCTTGCCTGTGTTCCTCCTAGATTCTGACCTTAGTGTAGACAAGGATCTTGACTGGCTCATTGCCTTTTTCCAGCCTCTAACAAGGTAATATCTAGGACATAATCACTCAACAGAGGGCCAATAAATAGATGTTCTGGCCTGAATCACTCACTCAATTTTTATTCAGCCCCATTTTAGACAGTAAAACAGTAAGATTGTCTTTGGACTTTAGTTAATTGGTTGAGTTTCAGGGGCCTTGTATATCCCCATATTGTTTGATTTAACTTGTGTGGTAATGATGTTAAGAGTCAATTCCTCATCTAGCTAATCATTCTACAGTTTGGGCTTTAGAAAGACAATCCCAGATGGCCATATTCTAAAGCAGAGCCCTTATTCAGTAGAACCCCTACATCCAGTAGAGCAGGCTAGTGACAAATTGTTTTTGTGGTGTCAAGTAAGATGGATTTTCTAGAATACTGTTGCTTGGGAGTGACAGAAATTGCTTCCATAGATAGAGAACTGTAGAAATATGTGTCTGCTGTCCATATACTTCAGGAAATCCCTGTGTACATCCTAAACCACCTACAAAGACACTACCTGCAGATGTTTCTTTTAAGCAAGTGCTTGGGGAATGGTTTTTAATTGTATCTTTGTGACAATATCCAACAAACACTCATTAGCACATAAATTAGGTGGTCTTGTTTTTTTCCATTTTAAATGAGCATGTCATCTAGAATACAGTTGGCCACAAAAAAAAAAAATCAAAAAGTCAGCTCAAGTGTGTGTGTGTGTGTGTGTGTGTGTGTGTGTGTGTGTGTGTGTCCAAAAGGAAAATGTCAGGGGCTATTCCTTAGGCACTGTTCATCTTCTTGAGACAGGACCACTCACTTGCCTAAAACCCACCAGTTTAACTACAGAGAATGATCATCAACCAGCAGAGATTTGCCCATCTCTGGCTTGCCAGTGGTAGAGTTACAGGTGCACAGCCCACACCCTGCTTTTTAAAGGTGGGTTTTTTAATTTTGAGTCTTTGTGCTTGCAAACAAGCTTAAGCTCTTCAAAGGAGACAACAGGCCTGATAAGCTGCTGACAATGCCAGGCCTGGTTCACACCCATCTATTTGTGTTCCTTTAAGAGGCTTCAGTTGTTTGGTTTTTGCAAAATCTGGAGTGAGGATCAAGCACAAGGGTTTACTCTTGCAAGGCAAGTACCCCATGGTGCTCCATTTAGAGCCAGTATTTTTCTTTTTGTGATTTATAAATGTTTTGCTTAACATATAACATTAGTACCTATCTACAAGGTACAAAATTATAACAATACATACATACATACATTATATATATATACACACAATATGTACACATTATATATATATACACAATGTGTGTGTGTGTGTGTGTGTGTGTGTGTGTGTGTGTGTGTGTGTGTGAATGCACATGTGTATAATGTGTAGTGATCAGACTAGGGTAGTTAATATTTCCATATCTTCAAATATCGACATTTCTGCGTTGAACCCCTTCACATGCTTCTCTAACTATTTGAAGTGTGTCATCAGTGAATTCCATATATAATGTGCTCCTGTGTATACAGAATGCTACAGCTAATTTTCCTCAACTGCATTTTCTATTATCCTCTGTGTCCACGTGACCCTGTCTTCACTCTACTCACCTCTATTTCAGAAGGCGAGAACTTCCCAGTAACAATTTCATGTTTTTATGATGGCTATCACATGCAAAAGTCACATGTTCACTTGTAACATGTACCCTCTGCAAAGGGCAAGGTCCTACAGCAATCACTGGAATCCTCAAAAGGCCTCCAGAGTCACTATGACAAGATCTCTGGGGTCAGTGCCTGCTCTGGGTTTTGTTTTGTGACTGTACCAGAAATTTAACCTATAGCCTCATAGACCATCAGGGAGTTGCATCCCCTGTTCAAGCTCTGAGCTATTTGTTATTATTCTTGATTCTGCCCTATATTCTCTGTCATTGCCCATTCACTTGGCAAATGCATATGGAACCTTCCCTGTAAGGCACTACTAATATGAAATAGGAATCTTATTGAATGAGGTAGAAATAGACTTTACATATGCTGTCCTCTATATAATATAGATAAACAGGTTAAGAAGATGGCGACATAATTACATATACAAAACCATAATGCCTGTCACTTATAAAGACCAGCACCAGGAATACTCCAGATGCATTTGATTCAATCTCAAAATATTCTTACATGGTAAGTGTGTTTGTCTGTGTTAGGGAGAGTGAAAGTTTGTTATGACACACAACAAACCAGTATGGAAGGCTAAATGCTAATTATTGTTTGTTTGCTTTTTATTTGATGTATGTCTTGCCCTCCACACAAAGACAGGCAAGCTAGCCTCCTCTTAAAGGAATTATGAGTCCCATGTCTGATGATGTTAGAATCAGCCAGCTGCTTATTAATTCCATTCTAAGAATTTAGTTAAAGCTTTAACACTTTTTGGTTAAGCATGATGTACTTGGAAGTACCTACATTAAACAATTCTCCAAAAAGCAGCAATGGCCATGGCTGTAGATATTGTATTTTTCCTGTTTAGAAATTGATTAAATTTGTTGTTTGACAAACATATATATATATATATATATATATATATATATATATATATATATATGTATGTTTATATATATATTACATTCTGATTACTCTCACCCATTACTGTGTATTATCTCCCTCCACCTGTGGTATCTTCTCTCCCTCCAAGTCTGCTTCCCACATTTACTCTGTTTTCTGACTCACTAATTTTGCTCATGGCCCTCTGTGTGGCTGCACATTTGGAGATAGCCACAGGAAGCTGGTTGGTTCACTGTTGGAATGACAACTGAAAGCAATGTCTGAACTTCCCCAAGAATCCATCAGTTGCCAATAATTCACTAGAGACAGTTAAGGTTCCAGGAGCTCATCCTAGGTCTCGTCTGTGATTGGCTGTTGACAGGCCCAGTCTTGTGCAGGAAACTGCAGCTGCTGTGAGATTATGTCTGCAAAGGCTGTGTCATGCCCTGAAGATAGCCGTGTACAGCCCTTCTCTTTAGCTTCTGGCTCTTACATTCTTTCCCCTCCCTCTTCCACAACATTCTCTGAACCTTAGACTGGGTAGTTTATAAATGTTTAGGGCTCAACCATTAATTCATTTCTGCACTTTAAGCAGTCACGAGTGACTCCCTTGACTTTGGCTTCTAGGAAAAAACTTCTATGACTTTGTCTTCTAGGACACAATTCTAGGGAGTGAGATGTCGCATTTTTTGAATCAGTCTTCCTGTGGCAAACATTTAGATTAGATGACTAATTCACCCATTTGAACTTCTCTCTCTAGTAGCATGAGGGGTTTGTGTTTGTTTATTCAATCACAATTTATTTTTGCAATGGCAATTTAAGTAGGGACAGAGTTTGCTGAGACCTACCTGGGCTCCTCCATTTTTAACTCAGAATTTAACTGCTTTTCCCAGAGAAGTGGATCATTGCTTCTCCATAGCAACTCACCATAGGATATATGTTTACTTTCTAACTGGCATGCCTCAGAAGTGTCCAGGGAGCCTGACTTCACACTCCTTTGATATTGAAATTACATCAACCTGTTAGGCCATTGGACTTCTGTAGGGTAGAGAGGATTGGGCTCTCTTCCTCTCATCTTCAGAATATTTGACCAGAGTCAAGCACTTTTCCTCATGGTTTCTTGACTTATAAGAGGCAGGGTGGGCTATGGGTCCAACTGCACTATACTTTGTGTAGACTTAATGCTTTGTGACTTTTGAATGCCAAACAATAATCTCCTTTACCTTGTTTATTAATTATTTTGTCTTAGACTCACTGTGTGACTGAGTCTGGTGACCTTAAATGTCTGCCCTTTCTTCCTTTACCTCAAGTGTTGGTGCTGAATGCATGTACCACCACATCTGGCATTGTATGCATGTACCAACATATATGGCATTACATGCATGTACACCACATCTGGTGTTATGTGGTGCTTGTAATCAAACTCATGATTCCTTGCATCTTACACAAGCACTGTACCCTCTGAGATATATCCCCACCCCACTTTTGCCTTTTATTGATTTCAAACATAAAGAGCAGCCCATATATCCTCTATTGGTGTGTTGGGTAGAATAATTATAAGTTAAGCGTCAAAATACTAAGCAATGTATAAGACTCTGTACACTGGGTCTCTCCTCATTGTCTTCTGTAGTCCATTAAATTCAGCCTTCATTTTGTACAGAAAGGTAATGTTATTAACCCGAGGCCCCACAGTAACCACAGTGACTGAATTGTTAACCCTGGTTATCTGCCTGTGCACAGCTTCTCCTAACAGTGGCTGGCCGCAAACATTTGTTCAGTTAAGCTAGGAGAATTTATCATCTTGTAGGCCTTAAAAATGTATTTATCTACGTCTGTCTCCCATGTGGGAGCCGAAGGGTGTCTAGAAACGGGGAAGCTTGAAGAAGTTCAAAGGGAAGATAATTGTGTTTTCAGGTTGCTGAGAAGGAAGTGCTCCTCAGTAAATCACAATGATTTTATCCTCCTGAAATAGAACCTGGCAGCCCAGTATCCATGGGAATGTATATTTACGTCACAATGGAGCCCTGGTTCTGGATCCTGAATGCTTAGGCCTTGATGTCCAGCCATTCAACAGCACAGCCACCAAGGTACTAACAGTTTTCATTGGGCAAGTTGCGTAACCTCTTCAAGACTTTCTCTTCTCCTATTTAAAATCGATGACTATTTTTATGTTGAACAACTCAGGACTTCCAGCTTCTCAGCAGCCATGCAGGTGGCTTCTCTCATTTCTCAATGAGTGCACACACTGTACATTCAGTGGTTTTACTACACAGCGTTTCATAAAGGTTAAATTGTCAACAAAGGAAACCAATGTGAACAACGTGGGGACTAGAAACACAAGCCTTCCATTATTCTTCAATATTGTATCATTAACATAGACGTCTTTAAACTGAAAATTTATTGGATGAGGAAGGACACATGTTCACGGTGCACATGTATAGAGGTCAAAAACAACCTCCATCATATAGGTTCTAGGGCTAGTTTGGGTCTTAGGCTTGAAGGCAAGTGCCTTTACTCACCAAACTACCCTGCCAGCCCTAACATCATATACAGATGATATTCCATGGTTTGGGATTAGCATTACCTGATAAATGTACATGTGATGTCATTAGATTCATATGCGTTCACACATTAGATACTGGACACAAAATTTGACTGCTTTAAATCTAGTATCTGATCCTGTGGTCTTTCTCATGTATTTTTTTCTTTTTCTTTTTTCTTCTTTGTTTTCAAAAGGAAACTTTACCAGATAATAAATACTCGCTGCTGTTTGTAATTAGTCGAGGGGGTGGGGAGAGAAAAACCATGTGTCCTGGTAAATTAATTCTGATGTTTGGTTTATATACTCAAGGCTCTATATGGACGGGAACCACTACCTTTTCAGAAATATATATATATATATATATATATATATATATATACATATATATATACATATATATCACATAAAACTAAAGTTAAATAAATTTATTTTATTTTTATTTTTTTATAGTGGCTACAGTGGCAAGAAATAAAGAAAATGTTCAAAGTCCAGAGATTAGAAGAATCACAAGTACAGACTGATGTTTAGTCCAGCAGTGTTTTCCAGTCTTTAGTGGACTGGTACCTGGTTATGGCTGGCCTCACACATGCATCAGAATAAGAAAACAGAGCCTATCATAATAGCAACTGCCAATCTTTGCATGGGTGGATTAAGAAGAAGGACCCATAGAGAGATGGTGTGGAAGAACATTATGAAACCTTCTTGGCTTTGAGTGCCCACAGAGACATCAGATACAGCTTAATTTTAGAACATATGTTTACCATGGGTGAGGTCCTGGGTTCTGTCCTCACCACTGCAAATAGAGAAAAAAGTCTCAGGATGCTTCCCAAATCACTTCCTGGCATGTGGTAACACATTTTTCACATCTGGAGAGCCTTAGCATTTAACCTGTATAACATGAACCCTTCTTGTTTGACCTCAAACTCTACCTTAGTGTAACAGTCAAGTCTTTTGATCTTTACTCTGTGTCCTAGGGACCAACACAAGGTGATATAGTTATACTATTTATTAGTACATGGGCAAGGATCTTCCTTAGAGCCCAAGGATAATGAATAGGATAGTAATAATTTATGATAATGATAAGGATAATGAATTTTCACAGTCAAGATACTTATGAGAAGATTCCACAGCAGGGGCTGTGGAGAAAGATGAGCTGATGACATTCTTACCACAGGAGCATAAGTACCTGAGCTCAAGTCATCATCGCTGACATAAAAAATGCCAATACCATAAAAGCAAAGAAAGAGAAAGAGGGATGGAATAGGGGCTAATGGGGGGAAGGGCAGGGAAGGGGATAACATCTGAAATGTAAATAAATAAAATATCGAATTAAAAAATGCCAATACAGTGGTGTGTCTATGTGAACACTACTCTGGGAAGGCAGAGGCAGAAGGATGCCTTGGAATTAATGGCCAGCCAGTCTAGCAGAACCAATGAGCTCCAGAGTCACTGAGTGACCCTGTCTCAAAAAATAAAATGAAGAGTAATTAAGGAAGACTCCAGAATTGCCTCTGTGCACCCACATGCCTATATTCCCACAGATATATAAAGTTACATAAACATATACAACGAAAATTAAATTAAAACTAAAAAAAAAAAAAAAAAGGAAATTTCCATATAATCAAAAGAATGTCCTGATGAGATGGAGAGGCAGCTCGGCCTCTGGCACACTTCATAAGGACAGGACTTACTTGGAGGCACCACAAACTATAAATGAGAAACCAATACCTACTAGGTAGTTTTAATGTGGCCTACTCCCCCATAGTCTTGTATACTGGGGAACTTATTGCCAGCTGATGGGCTTTGGGGAGGTGAGAGCTCTAATCTTACACATAATTTGATCTCCCAATAGACTCATGATGCTGTACCCTTTTTAGGAGATAGGAAGCAGTATGAGGAACCTAGTCAGAGGGATTACCTTGCAGGAACATGTCATGAGAGCTTCCCCTTGCTATAGCCCACGTCTGTATTCCTTTCTCAGCCTTCTGTTAACCATAGTGGGAGACACTTGCCCCACAACTCCCTCCCAGATATGATGGACTAAATCTATGAAATTGTCCACAAGCTAATCTTCCCTCTTTTTCAGTTCTACAGTGAAGAGATAGCTAACAGGTAGTTTGCTGGTTGCAACATTTAAAGAATAGAACCTATCATCGCCAATAGATAGAAGACTGGGTGGGATGCATCAACATCAACAAAAATGGGCTTCAGGACAAACTTTACCCTTTACCTTTAGAAGGGTAAATTGAGGCCCTCTAAAAATAACAGCTGTGACAGTCCTAAACGGACAGATTTGTATCTAATAACAGAACGAAAAGTCTGACTATGCAAATTTAAGTAATAGCTTGTGTTTATAAGACTATTTTCTCAGTAATCAGTAAACATACAAAGAGAAAATGAGACAGGCTATGAAGGGCTGAATGAAATCACTGCACATCTGAATTAAAGTTATTACTACTGGGTAGACATGCATCAAGGTATGTAAAAAATTAAATGAGACACGCCATTTTCTTGGTTGTGAGTTAAACTTCAACAAATGTGGAATATTAAATACCATAAGGTATATTTCTGAACTGTGTGTTTCTTTTGTTAGGGCTGTCATAACAAAATGCTGCACACTAGGGGTCTTAAGCAACAGATGTTTGTTATTCCGATTCTGAAGGCTTGAAGTTCAAGGTCATCATGCTGGTAAGTTTCTTGTAAAGCCCAGTTCTCTGGTTCATAGACAGCTGCCTTGTTTGTCTCTTCACCTCTCCCTGGTCCTTCCTTTGTTGAGGTTAAGTGTCTACTAATCCCTTGTCATTGTAAAGACTCCAGCAATAGGGGATTGGCCCTGTTCTGATGACCCCATAACTTAATTACCACTTTAAAAGCCCTATCTCCAAAAGTAGTCACACTTTGAGGTACCGAGCAAATGCTGGAAACTTAGAACATTTTGGGAACACTATTTAGTTAAAAATCAGATGAAATTGAAAACTATGAAAATGAGAATAAAACCCATAAACATCAGAAATTGCACAAGACATACAGATTCAAGACACAATTACAAGTTGAATAAAATATTTCTGGTTGAATGAAATTGAAATTAAAACACCCCACACTGTTGTAGGATACAGAAAAAAAATGATGCCTTCTGAAAGGCTAGTGGCATCAAACATCTTACAGAGGCAAACATGAAGTTCTGAATCAATCAGCTAAGATTTTATTTAAAAGAAGAGAAGACAAGGTCAAGAAAGGACAAGACAAGCAAAGAGGTGGTCAAGAGCAGCCAACCCCAGAATCAGACACAGGAAAACAGTGAAAAGAAATAATAAAGCAAAAAGACAGTTCTGTGGATAGAGAAATAAAGCAGCGATAACTGTAACAAGACATACACATGTACACACACAATGAGAAGAAGGGAGTGGTCGAGAGGGAGACAGAAAGAGAGATTATCAATGTCATTAACCTGTCCATATACATCAAAGGGATAATATGCTTACATGAACTCACATTATATGTATGTTATTTATACGCACCTATCCACTTACATGCACAACTGTGTTAACTGTGTTACTGTTATACGTGCCCCTTGAAAATAGACATGTGTACAAGATGTACATATGCATATCTTCACAAATTTTTGGCATATATTGGGCAACCTAGATGGAAGCCCAGCTCTCAGAAAAGACTAAAATAATTGAAACAAGGCCAAGATTGAACTAATAATCAGAATAATCTAAAAAGTATTATGAGGTGGTTAACAGTTTAAAACAAAACAACCACCCAATATTCAGAGTCTTAATCATATCTGTTCTATAAAATCTCTTCCAAAGAATAAAAAGATCACTTTCCAGCTATTTTTAGAAGTGCTGCATTACCTTGATGTCAATGCCAGAAGTAATATAAAAAGATACACATCACAAAGCCATTCAAATAGCCTCAATAGTATAAACTCAAAAGATATTTTTAAAACAAATCTAGTGATATGCTTTTTAAAAAGTATAGCACAAATAAAAAAAATGTTTATCCCTAGAATTGCAGAATGGTTACTATTTGTACAACTTGAACAAATGAATTAGGAATAAATGTGGCACTGGTCTGGAGAGATAGCTCAGTGGTTACAGGAGTTCCCTGCTCTTACAGAGGATGCAAATTCAGTTCTCAGCACAGATACCAAGGTGCTCCCAACTGCCTGTGACTCCAACACCAGGGAATCTGCTGCTCTCTTCTGGCCTCTTTGGACACTAGCAAGAGAGTCACACACACACACACACACACACACACACACACACACACCACACACACACACACACACACACACCACACACACACACACACACACACACACACAAACATTTTGCAAAAAGAAATGCAGATCTTATATAGGATCTGTGCTCCATATGCTAAAAACATACAAAGTTGGAGAGACATGGGTAGTAATTCTCAATGCCTGAAAATGTCAATAAATCCATCATTGATGGTTAATGTCCATGGTTAAGTTGATGGGATTTAAAATCACCAGAGAAATATCTCCAGGGTTATATGTGAAAATGTTTCCAGAATGTTGAACTAAAGAGAGAAAAAAAAAAAAATGCGTCCTGAATGAGGGCAACACCATCCATGGACTGGGTTCCCAGACCAAATAAAGAGAAAGGGAGTTGAGTACCAGCATTCCTGTTTCTCGGCTTCCTAACTACGGATGTAATGATACTGCTTCCTTACTACGGTGTAATCAGCTGCTTCACACTTCAGTTACCATGCCTTATCTGCCATGACGGACTATCTCTGCAAACAGTAAGCCAAAATAAGACTTTCTTAGTTAGCTTTTGTTGTGTATTTTGTCACAACAAAAGAAGTGATAAATGCAAGTTACTGATTACAGCCCAGGTGACTGTAGTGTTAATTATCAACTTTTTTAAAAAGGAAGAAAAGTACCCCAGAAAATGGGTGCCTGAAGATGTCTGTGGGAGATGAACTTGATTAAATTACCTGAAGTGGGAAGATTCTCCCACCGTGGGCAGCATCATCCCCCAGGTGGGGGCTTCTAGCCTGTATAAGAGTGGAGAAAATGAACTAATCACCTTTCACTACCATTCATGCATCTATCACTGCTTTCTGTGATGACAGATGCTATGTGACCCAGGTCCTCGAAGGCTGCTGCTGTGCCTCCCCAACTGTGATGGATCATAACCTAAAACTGTAAGTAGCAGAAAAAGAAACCAAGACATCATGTATTCATTCCAGAGGGATAAGAGTTCATCATGGCAGGTAAGCATGGCAGCAAGTGACAGATGTGGGAGTGGGAGAAGGAAGACAGAAGCACACATCTTCAAACCACAGGCGGAAAGAACAACAGTAAACTGGCAGTGGGGCAAGGCACTAAACTCGCAAAGTCTGCCCCCAGGGATGTACTTCTTTCAGCAATCTAAGCACCTGCCACGCCAAGCATCTCCCAACTCTGACCCACACAGCACCACCAATTGATAACCAAGTATTCAAATATCTGAACCTAAGGTGGGCATTCTCATTCAAATGACCACACCCAACTGATATGTAGATTTAATGGAATACCACTGAATGTTGACATCTCAGAAGGTGGTTTATTTGTTGTTGTTCTTATTCTAGTGTACATACATTCCCTGCCCAATTCCCTAAATTTATAAGGAAATACAAAGGTGCTAAAAATCAATTTGGGGGAAGAATAAGGTTGGAGTGATTACAGCACTTACTTTCAGCACATAATTCTAATGCTACGGTAGTCACACTGCTATAATAATATTGGCAACGGGAGACACAGATCAATGGAGTGGACCACAGAAGCCAGAAATAGACTGCAAATACAGCTAAGCTAATATCTGACAAAGATGCAAATTAATTCAATGGAGAAGGTGAATGTGTTTTTAAAGAAATTAGCAGGCGTGGACATCTTCACGTAAACCCATGAAGTTTGTCATAAACAGGCTGTCTTATTCTAGGATAATGATTCAAAGTCGATCATAGCTCCAACTGTAATTAATTCACAAGCTATAAAAATCTTTAGAATAAAATGAAAGTTCCAAGTAGGCTCAAACAAAACCCAAAATACAGCCCATTAAAGAAAAAACATAATTAATTGGATCACGTCAAAATTTGAGGATTTTCTCTGTAAAAAGAACAGAAACAAAGACAGACTAATAATATTTGAAGGTTACAGATATCCAACAAGGTTTATGTGCTTATGATTACCATTTGAATAATTCTCAAAACCTCAACAATAAGAACACCATCCAAATTTACAAACCTAGGTGAAAGACATGCACAGACATGTTAACAAAGATGCATGAGGAAGCAAAGAAATACATGAGCTACATGTTCCGTAGCGCCAGTCATCAGAAGAAAGTAAGAGCAAACTGTATTTAATTGTGATTTGTGCACATATTAGTATTGTTGAGTTAATTGGCAGCCAAGACTGGTGGCATAGGGCTTTCATCACAGATACTGGAAAGGCTGACGAAAGGATCATCAGTTCAAAGCTCACCCACTTACACAGTGAGCTCATGGCCAACTTGAACAAATTGACTAGACTTTGTCTTACATAGTAAAAAGAGGTCTCGCCATGCAGCTCAGTCCTACAGCACTGGACTGTGCACAAGTCTGTAAGCACACGCGTACAGTACCATATGCTGATGAATCGGAAGAGGATCTGGAATGCTCATTTGTCACTTTTGAGTATGTACAACCAGGTAGCCCTTCTAGGAAACATTTTAGCAACGCCCACAAAATTAAATTTAACAAGAGCTACAGAAACCTTACCTCTAGGCATTTACCCTCATAAGGTACACACCAGATTTTGATTGCAGTCCTATTCAGGACTAGCCAAAGGTTTAAAGAATCCAAATGTCTTTCTCTGGATAAGGACACAAACTGCTGTTCTTGGGTCAGTTCATGACCAGTGACTACCAGTTACCACAAGCCTAGCTGCTTAGAGCCATACAGACTTATCAGTATACAGCTGTGGAGGTCAGGAGTCAGAAACCAGAATGCTCTCAGGACAGCCTCCTTCCTGGAAAGTACAGAGTAAACCACATTTCTCTAGATTTTCATTTTCTAAAGGTCTTTTGTGTTCCTTGGTCCCTAGTCTTTATCCTCAAAACACACCACTCCGGCCTCTTCTTCTGTTGCTACAACTCCTTTCTGACTCCAGCCCTCCTTCTCATAAGGATGTAGGTGGCATCTGACCCACATGGATCCTAAGAAGTCCCATTGTTGTGTAAGGTGACACAATCATAGGCATTGAGGACTATGATGAATCCACTGTTGGGGCCAATATCTTTTCTGCAACATGCACTCATGCTGTAGGATACTATCGACCACCATAATAGAGGACACTTAGACAAGGGTAGTAATGTAGGTGAACTTTGAACTCACTATGCTTAATGCTTAAGAACCCAACATCTAAAGTCATGTACTCTGTGTGTCTGAGTACCCGACTTTCTCAAAAAGGCAAATTCTCCTGTTGGAGAACAGGTCTGTTGATGCCAAGGATGAGAGGGAAAAGTTATAATGAGGTAACATCAAGCAGCTGAGGAAGGGCATGGATGTGTTCTGGCCTCTCAGTGTGCTCAGTGAGTGCATGAATCGGTACCCAAGTTACATCTCTTAGAACTCTACTTCAAAATAAAATTAACACTCAAAGTTGACTTTGCTCTATGTTTCAGATATATAAAGAGAAACAATGAGAAAATACTTCATTAAAATAAAAACCTTTATTCTTCCAACCCTCAGTGGTGTAGTTTTTGTATAACTGTAGGAGGAAGGTATTAGTACAAGAAGTCTGGGAATCAACACCCTACACTTTTCTGCTGGGGTACTTGACAAAGATATTGTGCTACTTACCCTCATCTCCCACACCCTCAAGGATAGAATATTCTCCTCTAGAAGGTCTAGAGCCTCCCAAAGCCCCAAAAAATAGCACTGGTAGGGGGATAGTGAGGCTGGTCTGCCTCTTGACACTGAGCCACTGAAAAGATGCTCAAAACAATGGTTTCTAACATTTTATTTAGTACTGTAAATATATATATATATATATATGTGTGTGTGTGTGTGTGTGTGTGTGTGTGTATGATGTATATGTATATGATGTATATGTATGTGTATACATACATATATACATCTTTGGCTTTGTTTAACTTTCTCACTGAACTCCATTTTTCTTTTAGGAAGCAGATAGATGCCAAAACCAACAAAAAATGGATTACCGGAGCCCTAGGAAGATGACCCTGGAGACAGTACCATCTCCTGGAAAATTCTCTGCCAGAGTTTATGAGACATGTGTAAATATACTGGGATGATGCTGCCAGTGACCTTTACACTGTTTGCATTTCAGGAAGATTCCAAGCAGAGTTTCTATCCTGGCAGATACTTGGGATTCTAGACTTTAGCTGGGAAAAATAAAATCTAAACCATCTGAGTTGAAGTTCAGAAGTGACAATGCAGGGAATCTGGCTACCTTCTCCTCCCCGAGTGGGCCCTGGGCCCTAGAAATTGTGTCCAGTGCTTCCCGCATGGGTCATGTGGCTCCAGCAACTTTCACAGGCAAGAATTGCCAAGGAAGGAACACAGAATTTGAAGTCTCATATTCTGTGAGAGTGAAAACTTCTCATGTGTATTGTTATGTCAGGCAGGCTGGAACAGATTTTCCACCAAGAGCAACAATATTATAGGTACTGAATACATCCCAAATTCTCTCGACACGAGTAAACCAAGAGTCCAACCCAGGCTTCACAAGCTCAGTATGCCAAGGCCTTTCCATGTCACCAGGCAGGTTCTTCTGCTACCTCCTGTTCTAGAGTCTCTCCACCATATCTGCCTAGAGATCCCCTTTCCCTGAAGTCAGAATGTGACCTCCATCTAACCTACAAAGATGAGGGACTGATTGTTCTGTCTTAGGGTTTTTCTGTCACCCATTTTAATGGCCAGGCAGAGGTGACAGAAAGAGCTACTATGGTGAATTGGCCAAGCATAGAGTATCCCCTCTCATCAGTGGGCAGGAATGTTGATCTCTCATTTCTAGATCCTTCCCAGATAGAAGGTGACTACAGCTGTGTTTTTTTTTTGTTTGTTTCTTCAATGTGTAGAAATACATTAAACTTTCCTAGGTGGGTCTAGTACAAAAAAAGGTGAGTATCACACCTTCATCTGGCCTGGCCTTCAAGGAAGTGCAGTTCCAGTGGAATCCTGCACTGCTCCTTGTGCACAGTGAGCATTCAGGCTGGTGACACCCTTTAGATGACACTTGGTGCCTCTGACAAGTCAGATTTACACAAGTCTTCCATTTTTACCAGCCTAGATGTTAACGAAGAAAAAAAGGATAAATAATTAAAAAAAAAAAGAAAGGAAGGAGGGAGGGAGTGGAAGACAGAAGGAAAAGGAAGGGAGGGAGGGACAGAGGAAGGGAGAGCAAGAAGAATGCTCTCCATATCAGACTAGACATAGAAGGAATCATTCACACACCAACAGCACTGAGAAATAGCATTTAGTCGGATTAAATAAAAGAGCAATCTCTCTGGCCCAATAAACCTCTAGCTTAGAGAATTGATTATTTTATTTCTTTCTCCCTCTTGTTTTGAGAATTGGATAACTAATTTTGAAAAGTCATTTCAAATACGGAGGACGTAGAGCTGGAGGGAAAAGCATCAGCTATCAGCCCTCAGCCTCAGGCCAGAGGAGTTGCTGCATACCTCTGAAGTGTTTACCCTGCTGTTTTCTAGATTTGATCTGTGTGTCCTTGATGGCATTGGGTGTATGAACCTGCTTGTGTACAATTCAGAGTCTGCTTCTTCCTTCAGAATAACCCATAGCTATTCCTTGTCATCATAAAGGTCAAGAAGAGATTGCAGAACTTTAGTTTGCAGGTGAGACTATACAGAAGTCTCTGTGGACATGTGAGATCACAGAAGCATGGGTGGATCAGTTGCACCATGACACTCAAAGCTCTGCAAATGCATGTTGCAGAAGTGTGCATTCTCTAGTCTGACCCATGGACTGGCTCTGTAAGATGCTCACACTGGGAAACATTAGTTGGCACGTGTGTCAGAACTTCCTCTCTTCGTATATTGTAAATATGAGGTTAGTTCAAAATTAAGTGTCTTAACAGTATATTTATAATAGATAACATTTGCCCCAACTTTTACAGTTGCTTCATGGGAAAGGAATACAATATTATTGTCACAAGAGCTATTCTTTTTATGACCTTCTACAGCTCTGAAAACTTTCAGAACAACAGAATAAAACTGTTAAGCCAAAATTCTTCTGCTAGCATTTGAAAGATGACAGTTTAGTGAGTGAAGGCATTTGCCACCAAGACTGACAACCTGAGTTCATCCTCAGGACCACATGATGGAAGGAGAGAACTGACACCTACACATTGTCCTCTGATTCTGTTTGCATGTCATAGCATATGTGCATGAGCACACACACATACACACACACACAACCAACAACAACAGATGAACAGTAAATAGCAAATAAATAAACAAATACATGAAAAATTTTAAAGGATTTTGTCTTTTACCAGTTAATATTATTCTTCAGTTGATACGTACCTCTCATAGTAAACAATTGTACAGTAGTCTGATAGATGAACAGGGTTGTGATTTTTTTAAAAATTATCCATTATAAAGGCTCAAAATTCAAGACTATACCTATAGGAGACTATGGGTTTTCTTAAGGAGTTAAATAAACTGTACAGAAATAGTGACAATTCTTTGCACATGTTTTCTGCTACAAATATTTTTTGACCTACAAGTGTTTAAGACAGTATCTCAGTTGTATCAAGATGCATAACCTGACATCCATAAGAATTTTAATTTTAGTTAAATGTTCATCCTATGATCCATACTAATGAGTAAGTAAGTAGCATTAGTATGTCCAACATAGTTTATTTTTCTTAGCATGTCATACATTCTAACACTGGGAATACTATCTTTGTTTGTCTTAGTAGAACCAATATAAAACTTCCACTCCATTAAATGAGTGGAACATCTCTATAAAATGTTGTTGGAAGAATAGTGACTTAGATAGAGAATGAGTAGGTGAATATTCAAAAATTGTTGGGGTTTGGTGTTTTAGAGCTCAGGACAGGGAGGTAACCTGAAGAAAATAGGCACATGTATATTCTAGGTTGTTGAAATTATTCTATATGACAAGATACTAGTAGGTATATGATGCTGACCTTGTCAAAACCCATCAACATTTATAGCAAAAGGGATGAAATGATACTGGCAATTGTTAAGTTATGTAGGAGGCTCATTCAGCATTATGAGGTCTACCATGAGATGCAGGCAGTAGCAAAATAATCCAGTAATGGTTCAAGTGTTTAAAATACCGTCACAGAGGCTATGGTGGGTATGAGAATCTACCCTAATTGGCTGGGAGATGAGTGGAAACTGTAGCCTATAGGTCAGAGCAAGATGCAGAAGGACTGTGTTCTCATTGATAGATTGTATCAATAAAGTTACTCTTTACTAATTCAGTTGTGTGTATATGTAAAAATGTACATAAAATAAACAAACTGAACCGTTAGTAGATGAAGTGTAGGTGTTAGGAGCCAGGTCACATCTGTTGCAGTGGGCATGTATACACAAGCTAAGTGAAAGACTAGAATAAAACATACAGCAATAGATTCAGCTGGTAAGCACTAGGACAAATTCATTCTTAATTTAAGATCTACACAGTTGTTTGATATTGAAATATTTAAAGATATGTTTACGTAAGCACATGCTTACATGTTTATATTTACTTCTTTTCTCTGTCAGCAGAGAAGGCATGAAATAATGGCATCCTAGTTGAATGAATACAAATTTAGTCCCTAATAGGATCTTTTCAATACATCAGACCTACTTAGAGCAATAAGTGAGCGTGGAGATGGAGGAAGGAAAATGAAAAATGGGCTGAGTTCAGTCTGTGGTAATAAAAGATAGATGTGTGTTGCCTGCACACAGGCAACACACATACACACATGATCGAGTGTCAAGAGAACACAAAAATCCGCATGAAGGTAACCTAATGGGCAAAGCAGAGTGATGAGGACCAAAGTAATGATAAATAAAAAGGAAACTCAGTGATAGATTTTAAGGATTCACTAAATAAATTAATGGTGCTGAGAAAAGGGCAAATATCTCCTTAGTATTTATGAATGGCAGAGTCATGAATAGTGGAACTTAATACTTTTCACTGAAAAAATAAAGGTGATTATTACTATGATTAGAACCTCCATCCATATAAAAATAATGCCATAGTACGCAGGTTCCATTTTTACATTTCCAATGCTAGGTCCTTGTTCTGTCCCACTCCATAATATGTATATGTATGTATAGATAGATAGATAGATAGATAGATAGATAGATAGATAGATAGATAGATAGATAGTGTGTATACATATGTATATATTATAATTTCATTAGATTTGTTCTTTGACAATTTCATACACACGTATAAGCCTTCTTTTTCTTCATCCCTGCCCTGTCAGCATCCTTCTCCCCTGGGTTCATGTCTTTTTTGTTTTGTTTTATGCCCTGTTGAGTTCCACCAGGGATAGCTACATGGCCATGGATATGGACCTACCCAGTGAATCCTGGTGAGCCCACTAGCCCACGCTTGTTCCTAGAAGCACAAACACAGTTGCTGAATGAATGCTTAGTTTCAATGCCACCCAGTACTGAGGGATACCAGAGAGTCCCATTTCAAGAGGCCAGGATTATCCTGATGAAGGCTTCCTCCCAGATCTCTTTTGTCTGTCTGTAACAGTAGCTGTAAAAGTTGCCCTTATCTCTGAGTTAGCTTTAGAAAAAGAGGAGGTCACCCAGCAGCAATGATGCCCCCTGACTTGGACGTATATGGTGAATTCAGCTTCATTTTCATCTCATTTCTTGTGGAAAGTGTGTTGTGTGTACATGGGCCTTTGAGATGTGTGTGTATACTTCTTGTGTCAAGGACCGTTGGATGGCAGGCACAGGGATGAATGAGGGTGGAATTTGCAGCTGGGCCATGTGCTCTGGATATCCACAGGGACTCACAGGGTGTACATCAATCAGGTTTTTGTTTTTTGTTTTTTTCTTTCCTTTATGTAAAAGAAAAGCAGCTTCTGTTTTATTCAGAGAGCCCATATGGAGTCTGCACAACACATGGTTCAAACCTACTTCCTTTACACTGAGCATGTGATGATACGGCTAAACAGCCTCACATTTACAGAGGATTTCACGCATGACAAAATGTACTTTAATCAGCTTCCATGGCCTCACCCTGTTCCTTACCCTGCCCATCTGTCCCTTGGAACACGGGATCAAGGATTATGGGATGACAGTCATATTTGTAGGTTGAGAAAGTGAAGACTTATAAGAGGTCAGTGCCAGCCCAGAATTGGATAAGTACTAAGTAGATAAACATCTGTATGACTCCACTGTACTGGTGGCTTTATTGTCAGGGACAGGGCTCTTGTTAAGCATGGGACCTTACTCACCACGTGTCATTACATGGAAGCCTGGTTCAAGCATGATTGATAGGATCGTCAAGCTTTGAAGAGCACATTCTTCCATCTCTCTCAATGCTCCCAACTCTCTGAAGGCACCATGTACACACTCCATGCCCTGTGTTTACCAGGATCTGTTTCTTCTTCATTGTAGTGTTGCCTGTGTGCTTCGAGCACTCTACATGGTGCATGCAGCTTCTGGTCTTCTAAGGGTTCTGGGGTAGAACAAGGTTTGATACACAGGCATGAAATAAGAAAACAGTTTCAGAGGGAGAAGGGTGAGAAATCGAATAGGGAAGTGTACAGATCACCTATCATGTGCCCAGCCTGGCCTCAGCCCTTTACACCTATTCTATGGTAGTTCCTGAAATCAGTACTTTAGTTCCCATGAAGGAAACCTCATTCAAGAGAGTTAAGTCATTTCCTCCAATTCATCGAACCAGTGAATGTCCAAATCGAGATTTGAACCCATATTAAGCATTTTCATTATTGGTGCTACCAATAGAGGATCCCAGGAAGATGAATAATTCTTTTGGGGCTCTAGATTCTTAAGGATCCACACTCCATTGTCCTCACCTGAGAAGAGCAGAATGAAAAATTTCCAGTGAGCTTTCTCTATATGCAGAGAATAGTCGTATCTATTTTCTTTGGCCTTCTACCATTTTTTTTTTTTAAATCAAGAACAACAGAATATTTTCCACTTGAGTATAAATAGATGTCTCAATTGTAAAGGTGCCTAGAGCTCGGAGTTACTTAACTTCCAGTTTAGGTATCCACCCTGCATTGCACAATTATCAAATGGGATATGGTGCAATGTTTTATAAAACAGACCAAGCAAAACAAGTATTGAGTAACTAGAATCTCTCTTTATCCTTGTATGTGCCTAGCAACCTTGCAGATCTATTAGGGGGAAAGGGGGCTCTTGACAGTAGCTCAGAAAGATCCTCAAAGAGTGGGAATGCATGAGACTTTCCGATGTTGCAATGGCTTGGGCAGGCTGGGATGAACAGAGAATAGACTGCTAGAACTTCCACTGCATTTTCTGCTCTCTCTGTTTGGAGGCAGCAGCAGCTACTTGCTGCTGAGACAAGAGCCAAATAAATACCTCTGGCAATCCCTCTATTATTCTTCAGGCAGCTGATCCTGCTAAAAAGGGTGTGGATTGCTTTACTACGAGGATGTTTCTGCTGAATAAAATAACACAACATTACAGGAAGTTGGGAAAAAATTAAGAATTTCTGTCACCCCGTTTCTTCTCTCCAACAGGGTGTTTCTGTTCTTGGCTGTTCCCTTCCAGCCTTTGTTTTCAGTGATCAGTGGTTTAACCTGTGGGACCAAAGGAAGACTGTACCATAGGCTGAGGGAGGTATCCTCTTTGATTAGAAACTTGATCTCTGAGTTACTTGCTGAGTTGATGTCTAAGGGGTTGGGGAGAGGTCTCAGCAGTCCAGAGCTTGTGTTACTCTTCCATCTGACCCAAGTTCAGTTCCCAGTCCCCATAGGGCTGCTCACAACCCCCTGGATTCCAGTTCCAGAGAATCTGATGCCATTTTTGGCCCCTCACAGCACCTGAGTACACTTATACACACAAGTAAAACAGAAGCAAAAAAATTTTTAATTATTTATATAAAAATCTTCCTAGATCAATCAACAGACTCCCTCCTACTTTACAATGAAGTGTTTCACCTAAGACAGTTTCTGGACCTGTCTAAACTCTCCTGCACAGGTCCCATGCTTGGGACGGAACTCTAGTCTCTATGACATGGAATCCACTAGGTTTTTCTGTTATTGTCAATCCACTATGGTCTGCATTTACCACCACATTGAAGCATCTTGCTTCATTGTGCTCATTTAAATTAATATTTTATATACGTAATTTAACCATCAGACATGTTGCCATGTGCTCTGAAACACTAAAATTGGCAGCACATGTAAATTTCAGCTTACAAAAAAAAAATTCAAGGCTGTGGCTGTTTTCTGTAATCATTCTACATTTTGCTAGATATGAAATCGAATTCTGATCAGGGAGAACTTGATATCTCTTTGCCCTGGAAAATTCCAGAAGGTTGTTTGTGTTTCACATTCTTAACTAGTACCTAATATCTTAGGGGGTTGGAGGGAACCCGTGCAGGCCTCCAATGTTTAATTCTCCACCCTCTTAAACATCCCCTGGTGTGTACTGCTACCCTCCCAGGTCCTACTTATCTCTTCTGAGAGGTTACTCTGTACTTCTTTTGTGAAAAGCCTCCTCAGGTCTGACTTGACTCGGCAGCCATAGTTCTCCTCAGAACAAGAAAATGGGAACACAACCAGATGATTGTATCAGGATCATTGCAGCTGGGCTTTTCAGGACCAAGCTTTCCTGTCAGGTGGGCACATCTGCTGCATTCCCAAGTAAGGTTTTCAGTGGACCAGAGGCCATGGAGGTGGTGGCAGTTACTGTGGTGTGGTTCTGAATGGTGGCAGCTAACATGATTACATGTGGGCCTCATGAGTATATATAGCCATGATCCCAGTGACCAGGGAGTGGATGCACGTGTGCCCATCTTGGTTCTCCAGAACAGAGCCAGCATGTTTGTCTATAATGTGAGTTTTCTTCAAGGAATCGGTCACAGTGATTGTAGAGGCTTAGTGAGTCCCAGGCAGGTGGGGAGGCCAGCATGCAAAAAGCCAAGGGCATCTGCAGCTAAAGTCTGAAGCAATCTGTTGATAAATGCTTTCCCTGGGAAGAGGGAGGTCAAGACTTTTTTCCTACTTTATCTGAAATCTACTCACATACAGAAGGCCACCAGCTCTAGTCAAAGCTCAGTGATTTAATACAAATCCTACCCTAAACCATGTCACACAACCATTCTGAATAATTGTCAGTAGCATATCTGAATGCCATGACCCAGACAGGCTGACACAAAATTGACCATCATGACATTCATGCTCAAGCAGGCACTGGAAGCAAGTGGCAGAGCCTGGCTACTTCTCCGGTGCTTCTCCATGGAGTATTTTCACCCAGTTTCTAAACTTCGAGTTACTCTGAGAAAGTGCAATGTCTAAACGACCAAGGGGGCGGTGGTTGGGGGGGGGGGGGGGAGAGAACGACTACTTTTGCAACACAATGATTAATTTGTTTGAGAAACATTAACTGCCAGGCATTCATCTCCATGGATTCACAAGGTGACTCAACTTCTTTTACTGTCTCAGATAACTGACTTGAGTATCACAGTAGAAAACAAACTAGTTCTATAAAGCTTATAATGTTGCTGCTTTAAGCTGTTATAATAGCAAAAGGTGTTAAGAGATGTTCATTCAAGTGTTCAATCGAATTGACTTTGTTCATTTTCACCTGGGTGTTAGGCTGCTGCTTCACCAAGAAGGATTATAGGAAGCAACCACAAGAACTGTGCCCTGGTGTCAATAGATGCCTTGTGTCACTTGGGATGCCAATTGACAATGACATCTAAATCATGTCATTACTGCCCTTATGATGACCTTGACTGAATGGTATTGATTCAGAAAACAAAATAGTTATATTTTTGCTCAGTCAATGATTCCCTTTTTGCCTTAATGATACAGTTAATTTTGAAATATATATGTACACACATATATATTAGACATACATAACATGTATATTAAGTGTGTATGTTTTTTTTCTTTCTTTTGATATATAGGAAGAAAAAATAAACATGACAAGGACATTCTCAATTAACCTTACCAGACTGGGTGCTTTCTTTCATGTATATTACTGTACTCTACTATGTCTGTCTTTCTCTCACAAACATGTCCCTCTTTCTTGTTTTATGTTTTTCATTTGATCATTTTTTTAAAGATACTTAATTGTATTTAATTATCTGTTTCACAGATATCTTAGATACATTTGGAAAATACCTAAGAAGTTACATCTAGAGATGGATTGACTTTTGGATAGATGGATAGAGATGGATGGATGGAGTTGTCTGGATGGATTAAGATTGGATGAATGAGTAAATTGAAGAATGGATAGATAGATACAGTTGGATGGATGGATGGATGGATGGAATATTAGATACTCATTTGACAAAGTTATGCAAATTATCTTTGAAATGATGACCTTTACAAGGTTATTCTAAGAGGAGGAATGACTGTCAGCTATAAAGTAGAACAGTTTTTATGAGGAAAGGAGGGGGATGAGGGGAATCTCAACTGAACTAATCTTTGGTGGACAGAGCTAATTAAATAAGTGACTTAGCACTCACATCATCTGGTTAATGCACCTCCAAATGGGCCCCAGATACTTTGGTCATTATGCTGATGGAAAGCTTTTGGGGAGAGAAAACACATCTCCCTGTGATCACCCTGTAATTATCCATTTCTTGCCTAGCTCTTGCTGGTTTTGATAAGATCCATTAGGATAATAATTACAGGCTCTGCTAATGTACGATGACTCTATAGACATACACTTCTTTCAGTCACTGTGTGAGACTGAAATATGTTAACCTCTTAAATGTCTTCAATCATAGGCTGTGTCAGACCTGTATTAACAGCCTGGCTCCACTGCCCAGACTCCCGCTAGCTGTACACATGTGTGGAAACAAAGCCTTTTCATTTTGCTCATGGCTATTTCCCTTTTTAGGAACATGAAATGAAATACTGTGTTTATCCTGTAGGTCCCAAAAATGTACGTCAGCTGCAATGCCTAAAATAGACATGGTTTGTTGCCCTAAATATTTGATTCTTGAGTCAAGTTATTATAATTGCTAGACATCTTTCTTTAAATAGAAGGGGAAGCATAACAGCACATTTGAAATAAATGCCATATGAAGATGTAGCATGGTTCCTTTTTTAAAAATATAATATCCCCAGGCTTAATGGATGCAGTAAATTCTGATGAGCTTTTTAACTCATCTGAAGTTTTGTAGCTTTAAGGAGGCAGGATTAACTGGTTTCAAGGTTAGGAGAGGGTTTGTAGCAGTTAAAGGGATTTCGGTTACAAAAAGACATAAACTTCACACACCCTTTTGTAAAACAATTGTTGATCAGCCAAGGCTTAGCCCTAAGGCTGCTGTTTCTGTTAGCCTGATAAGTATATTCAGATTAAAGAATGAAGGCAAATACACTTACCACAGACAAAGCTTTGCACAGGGCAACCTAACTGCCTTTGAATTTCTTGATAACTTATCTTCCACAAGCAGAGCACAACTGAAGCTGCCAGGCCACCTTGACATCTAAAGAGATGGCCTTCAAACAGAGATATCTTCAAGGAGTCCTGCTTGGGATATTATCAAGTGAGAGAAGAAAATAGAGACTAGGAGTTTCTGGGTGTTCCTGGAATATACATTGTGGTCTAATTCTTGTAATGTTGTTGGTGCTAGTGTTGGTGGTGGTGGTGGTGATGGTCTCTCTCTCTCTCTCTCTTTCTCTCTCTCTCTCTCTCTCTCTCTCTCTCTCTCTGTGTGTGTGTGTGTGTGTGTGTGTGTGTGTGTGTGTGTGTGTGTGTGTGAGAGAGAGAGAGAGAGAGAGAGAAAGACAGACAGACAGACAGACAGACAGACAGAGACACAGAAATGAGAAGAGAGAAAAGGAGATACTTCATCAGGATCAACTTGATGAAGACAGATGATGTCTATTAACTCAGTTCTACAGCAACTTGGTAACTTTTAGCCCATATTTACACTCTATTTTCTGCTTACCCATAGCCATGCAGGTTGCAGGAAACAGAGAGTAAATTAAGATGAGCATTGCACCCCAAATGTTGTCCATGGGTAAGAAAGCTAGTAATATGCACAAAGAGCTATAAAGAAGATTGTAAGCTCACAAGACACAGACCCTCATAATGAGGAAATGGGAAGCTACTCCACACTCAGAGAAGAGTTGGGGGGGGGGGTGGGGAGGGGGATGGACCAAAAAAAAAAAAAATGCTTCATACTTCCCAGGCTGGTTTCTGTTTGGCTCTTTGGATCTGGGCTGTCTCTTTTTATGCAGTAAAACATGCAGAAATGCAAGCTCAGCACATTGCTTATTCCTGGCTCACTAACACGCTTGTGTGTGTGTGTGTGTGTGTGTGTGTGTGTGTGTGTGTGAATTCATATCCTATTTATTTCTCCATAGAGTTGACTCCTTATTCACTTAGGTCTCTTTCTCACAATAGCTTGGGCCCTTCTTCTCTACTTTCACCATGAGCTGCAATCCTATTCTGGTAATGATGACCATACTGTGTCAAACACAGAATGTGTTTGTTGCTCTGTAGACATTTCTCTTAGTTTTGACAAGCAGCGTTGCCTTCCACATTCTACCATATTACTAGCTTTCTTTCCCATGGACCACATTGCCAACATCCACCCATTGTCCCCATGTCTACTACTTCTATGCAGGCCCTAATTTGCCTATTTAGTTGATATGCAAGATTATCTCTGATCTCTACTTACATTCCTTGGTGGATGAGGTGAACGGTTAAATCAGCTCAGTCCTCTTTATCTAAAATCAAAGCATTCAGTATTTCTAACCTGAGCCTGGTAGATGTAAAACACGCCGCTTTTCTTCTAGAAATGAATGGTGTATTTGGGGTGAGGAGGAGAATTTACAACCTATTGATAAATCACACTGAATAAAACAGACAGGTTCAAGATCAATGATTCCAACTCACAGGAGAAGGCAATTGGAACATTTCCCAAGTGCAGCCTGACTGTCATGCAAGCACAGGAGGGGAAAGTAGAGGTTGAGGCTCAGAGAATGTTTGCATTATTCAGCTAATGTAGAGACTCTTCGCTCACAACCAGAGAGACAGGAAGCCCACCACGGTCAGAGCAACCTCAAAAAGCAAGGGCTAGTTCTTACTATGTGCCAGGCATTGGAGGCAGGAAGAACCGGGCACAGAAGGGTGTGCTCAGGGCATGAAAGACGGCAGCCATTTTCCTAGAAATTCACAGCAGGAGATGCTTTACAGAATGACATCCTAAATGCTGAGCAGAAGTGCTCTCCTTCTGAATGGTTCTATAAATATTTATTAATTTCCATGTGCCAGGTGATAATCTAACCCTAAGGCTCTCAGCCAGCCCAACAAAATCTCTACACTCCTTCTCAGTAGAGTGATTTTACAGGCATGAAGACATGATGCAGCATTTAAATGTGTGAGACCAAACACACAAAGGAAACCTATATAGTTTTGACATGTTATATTAACATCATATACTATTATAATATATATATAATATGCATACTATATACAAATTGTATATACATTATAATATACATTAATATAAGAGGTTAAATTTTTTAAAAGCTAACTCATTTTTTAAAAACTATATTTTATTTTTGTTATGTGCATGGGTGTCTGTGTGAGGGTTGTGTGCACAGGAGTGCAGGTGTCAGAGGAAGCTGGAAGAAGGTATGAGACTCCTTGGAGCTGGAGTTCAAAGCAATTGTGAGTCACTAAATGTAGATGTTGGGAACTGGATCTGGGCCTCTGCAAGAGCAGCAGGTAGTCTTAACTGCTGAGCCATTTCCTCAACCCCCTGGCTGTTTTACTTTTTACTGTATCCATCAACCTATCGTCCTTCCTTCTTCAAAGGATCTTTGCTCCCTTCAGTAGCTCTTCCTTCTTCTGCCTAAGAAAGTCTCTCTGTCTCTTTCTTTATGTACATGGGTATCTCTGTCTATCTCTCTGTCATGTCTCTCTGTCTATATGTCTTTTTCTATCTCTGTCTCTGCTTCTGCCTCCTCTCTGTCCCTCTCTGTCTTTGTTTGTCTGTCTGTCTCTTCTGTCCCTGTCTCTCTCTTTGTCTTTGTCTGTCAGTCTATCTTTGTCTGCCTCTTCTGTCTCTGTCTCTCTCTGTCTTTGTCTCTTCTGTCTCTGTCTTTGTGTGAATCTTTCTGTGTTTGTCTCTCTCTGTCTCTCTCTGTGTACATGTGTATGTGTGTGTGTGTGTGTGTGTGTGTGTGTGTTTGATGAGGACTAGAATCCAAGTCTTCACACATACCAGGTAAGTAAGTACTTTACCACTGAGCCACACTCTCCGTCCCATATACGTTACTATAAGTGTTTTCCAGTAGTAGCTCTCTAACAGCCCATGCTTTGTGAACACTGCTTGGCAGAGATCGTATTTCAAGACATGTAGAATCTCAATGTAATACCAAAAATAATCTATGATCTCCTTTCTGACATGCTCCGAGTGACTGCTAACACTGCTGATCTGGAAGGTTCACCGAATCTGAAACAGCAGGAAATGACAGATGTCAGTTG
This sequence comes from Arvicanthis niloticus, assembly GCF_011762505.2. NCBI lineage: Eukaryota > Metazoa > Chordata > Mammalia > Rodentia > Muridae > Arvicanthis > Arvicanthis niloticus. The sequence continues at coordinate 43,668,664 of NC_047668.1, read as the reverse complement.
GTGCAGGTGACACAGGCGGAAAAAGAAATACTTCCCACCAATATTCACAGGTTCCGTCTGTCACTCCATTGAGAATCTGTAGACCCTGATCAGGAACTGTCATGCAGGAAGAACCGACCATGATGTACAAATAGAGAGAAGCATGCAGGTGCATGGCAGACTTGAAAGAAAGAGAGCACAGTGTGACGCACGCTCAGAGTGCAAACAAGAACAAAACTGGCAGCAGCTGCGGAAGCTGTGGGACTGAATGCTTTGACCTTGCCTTTCAATTTTTTGACCTGGAAAACCAGAGAGCAACAATATCAGATTTGGATTCTGAAACTTCAGATACTAAGATAGAATATATTTCATATGGTTCTTCAGTTCTTCTTCTTTTTCTACGAAACACATTATTTGAGAGCACAGAGCAGAAAAGAGAGTTTTCACTTTTGAGCCTCTCGAGTTTGTCCCCTTTCTACCAGCAGTGGGGTTATCATAAAGATAAAAACAAGGGGACATTCTGGAAGGCCCCATTTTGACATAAAAAACATTTAGTTAAAAATTCACTTCCAGTGCTTAAGCTAATGTAAACCTACCAACAGTCAATTTTCATGGATTTTTTTAGATTTGACTTCTCCCAGGCTTACCAACCAGGGGATGGGGTACCCTCAGCCTCCTGTCCATCCCATGGCTGAGAGCTGTTATCTTTTCTGTTCACTGTTTTACTGGCATTGTGTTCTTTTCTTCTCCCTCACATCAGGGATACTGGACCTCAGATATTTGTTCAATAATACACGAGCTTCAAAGAATAGTCAGAGACACCACTTGCCTTTCCACTAGGTAAAAGATCTCCCTGATCTCCCCAGTCCAGACACTGACCAATAAATAAGATGGAGATGTCGCTACATCTTGTTACAAAGAAGCCATCTTTGTCCACTGATCTTTAAGTCCTAGAGAAATTTTAAATGAACAAAGACTATGAAGTCACTGAACACTCTCTAATGAACCAGTTACATCAAATCAGATGTTCCCTATCAGATATTTTCTCTGGGATAATTTGTCCACAATCCCAGAGAAATTCATTTGTTCACAGATGCTCTTCTCTTGGAAATAGTCTGTGTATTCTCACAACTCGACTGAATTTGTGTGTGTGTGTGTGTGTGTGTGTGTGTATGTGTGTGTGTGTGTGTCTGTGCATGTGTGTTTGTGTGTGTACATACATGTGATAGGTGTGCATTGTGTTTATATGTACGTGTGTTTGTGTGTATACATATTTATGTACACATGTGATGTGTGTACATGTATGTGTATATAAATGTGTATATCTGTATATGCATATACATGCATGTACATGTGTATATAATGTGTGTGCACTTGTGTGTATGTATGTGTGTACATGTAAATATGTGTGGAGTGTGTGTGTGTGTTATATGTAGAAATGTGTTTACATGTGTATGTGTATTTGGGTAAGAGATGTTCTCTAGAACCTCATTAACCTCTCCACAACTGTACCACTTATTGGCTCTACCCAGACTTTCCTGGATGGAGAAGTTAGAATTGATTATTTCCTCTCTGTGCTTCTACAATAACAAATGTTTGACTCTCGATCACTCAGAGGTAGTCAAAGCTGGAAGAAACCCTTGTGTCTGTTTCCTCACTGTCTCGCCTGGGGAGACATGCAAAGTGAAAGTATATGAATAATTTTCAAGTGAGTTCCAATCCAGTTTATCACTCATTTCAAAATGTCACCATCTAACTAGTCACATAATTACCAAATATAAATTCAATTCAAATCACAGGACAGGAGAGTACCTGCCTGGTGTGTGCTTTGGACTGTACAGAGAAGTTTCTTAATCCCCTCTGATGTTGGGATGGCAGTTAAGAGTGTGCCATTTCCCTCCACAATCTTTTTTTATCGTGATGAGTGTTTGTGGGTGCATGTTACCTGAGACAGAGGTGGCCTGTGGATTCCAGGTACAAGATGCCTTCCGGTCAGTCCATCCCTGATTCTTCTTTGCCAGGGAGTGAGTGCCTGACTTGCTGTCAGAGCAGTGTTTCTGCACTGGAGATGATGAGGGAGCACTGGAGACAGTGACATACCAGGCAGTTGCTGGTCAGCATCCTTTGTGACAGATAGGGACCCTCCCATGGAATCTCCTCCACATTTATATGTGTGCTACAGGGCCTCCTGTGATAAAATCAGGTCCAGATGCTTTGCTCTGCCCATTCTGAACAGTGTCTTTGAGAACAGAGAGGAGACTCTCTCCTAGGGTTACAGAGAGATTACACAGGCCCTTCCTTATTTCTGTGATAGATGATGGCTCACTGTAAACACTCTCCCCTGCTAGATAGAAGATAGATGCCATGGAGAACAGTGAGTGATATATGATGTTTTGGTCTCTAAAGTCTGTCTGAGGAGACACATGTAGAGACAGAATCTTTTGTTTCTGTTGGTGAATACAGTGGTGAAAGCAGGCACCAGAAATCAAGCATGTCAGGCATGGGCCAGACTAAAGGGCCTGGTGGAGAACACCCCGTAAAACCTCTATCTGAGTTAAGCATTGAGAGAAGAAAAGGAAAATTATACATCCTGATGAAAAAGTAAAAATGGAGGTGAGATGGGGGAAGGCTGAAAGAATTGATACTGGGGACAGAGAGTAGGAAAGGCAGCTGTATGGTGTGTGTCAATGGAGCTCCAGTTTGCTCTGACAGTCATAAGAAACACCTCATGGACAGCAAAAGTTCATGCTTCCATCACAGTTGAGAGAAACGGTTTTCAGTCTGTGCTGGCCACAGCAGTCTCACTTGGTTCCATGTGTCTTCCTCATTCTGGGATTAGGACCAAAGCAGGACCCACATTTGGAACACATTATAGTCACAGTAGAAGCAGAAGAGGCAAGCTAGGAGAGAGTACCAGGGCTCTTAAAGCCTTCAATCCCATACAAGCCAATCATATTTAACCTTCTCCCAACTGATTAGTCATCTCATGTCACCCAACCATGCCTAATATTGAGAGGAGAGAGTTCTCTGCCAACAGGAATCCGTGACTAGAGTAGAGACGGAGCTGGTGTGAAGGAAAGGCTTGAGAAGGTAAGCATTGACAATGTGAGGTTTAGAACCTAAAGACCATGGGCAGGTGAAAGGTTTCTCTGTGGGCAAAGCTCTCAATACAATCAGGTCAGCATTCTCTGGGACCGTGTATTCGCCAGTGCAGACTGCTATAACAAAAATAATAAAATAAAACAAAATACATAGGTATAGACTAATGGGCTTAAGCAACAGAAACCCACCTCTTACGATTCTGGACATGGGGGTTCTAAGATCACGGTTGGCTTCTAACATAGTTTCTCTCGCTGGTTTGAAGAAGGCCTTTAGGTCAGTGCTCCCCAATCCACAGTTCTGAATCATGGGTAGACCTTGGCAGATCTTTCAAGCACTGGCATTGGTTCATAGCCTTCAAGCTCAGTGAAATAACCCACCATCATTTAGCAATCCTTACCTTGCTACTTTTTGTTTCACAACAAAATGTAATTTGTTTTTATAAAAAGCCAGGCTAGCACAATTCTCTTCTCCTCTCTTCCCCCCCGCCCCTACCCTGTTCCTCTTTAGCCATGATATACTGGATCTTCAAAGTTGCCCTCGTTACTTCCAGAACTATTTGATAACTCCTGGATTATCTCTCATAAGTACCCAACAAGGTCATTTTGTATTTTGAAATCTAGCCTAGTCTGACATGGTCGGGGAAAACACAATAAAAAAAAGAAGCAAGAATAAATGATGGGTGACATCATGGAGAATATTTCCTATCCTCCCTCAATAATACTTGTAGGCTTTATATGCCCGGCTTGTCTTTGAATAATTAAAAGCTGTGCCCTGAACATGCTCAGAGACATGGCCCTGTGTAAAGAAGAAGGGGAAGAGGGTGAACTGGAAGAAGACCTTTCCAGAATGTCTCCAACCCTAGCGGGGATCAGTCTTTTCACTCCCTGTTCAATCTGGCAGGGCTGGTCCTCCAAGCCACAGTACTTGGTCCCTTGCTTCTGCCCATCACATCTCTTTACACCGGTGATCTAATTAGCCAGGCTGCAGGACCAACAGAGGACCAGGCAGGCTCACTTGGCTCGTTAAAAGTTCCCAGTCTCCTGCTTGGGAAATTGTTCTCTAGTTTTACCAGAGCTGTTTGCCTTTTGCAGATCTCAGGGGAGAGAGGCAGGGCTAGTTGAATTCCTGGTAAGGCCCCTTGGCTCAAGGCCTCCATAAAACCTTGGCACCAGCCTTCCTGACTTGGGGCTTTCCTCGTTAAACAGAGAGACAGGAGGTAGTTGTGTAGCTTTCAGAGGCCTAGCTGAGACAGACTAGTCTCCTCTTCCCTGAGGGCTCAGGGCTGAGACAGGCCTCTTAAAGTGAGGTTAGGAGGAGACATTGGGCTCTGTAGGGGAGAGGCAGGGAGGTAGCAATGACAATGGGTATGTACAAGTTAGAACTCAAGAGTTCCAAAACTAACATGCCACACACACCTTTGTGACAGACTGTAGCTCCCGGTTGGAAAAAAAAAATCACACCATTGCTGTATCCATTTCATTTTATACTTGAACTGAGTTCAGCCTTTTTGCATTTTACTTTATCATTTGGGTCTTCTTGTCCTTTCATAGGAATAACAAGGCACAATGCAAAAGCAATTTGTCGGGGGTGGGGGATGAGGCTCCAATTTCATTTCCGATGTGTTAAAAATCTCGGATCAAAATCTTCCCTTTAAAAGTCACCAGAGTGAGTACCCTGAAACAAACGTGCCTTTGATATCCAGGCGTACCAGCAGCTGGCAGCTTCCCTCAGGTAAGGCCTGGACCAGGCAGTGTGGCTTAGCATGGGGACAGTCTAAAATCAGGCGACCCGTTTTTTTGCTTTCCCCAAGCCACTTGCAGCATGGAACTTGCTGTCTGGGTCTCCTGGATCATCACTTTTAGAGACACTGAAGGAGAATGAATAGCAGTCAGAAAAAGCATGTACAAATTCTAATCAGATGTATGCAAAGGAACGTGGAGAGTCACGGGGGCTGACTGCAGGGTTCAGTGGCTCCAAAAAGAAAAAAGCCTCTAGAAATGCCCATACATCTCTCATCACACCCTCAAACACTAGCTTTGGTAAGTTCTATTTTGAGGGGAAAATATCTAGAAGGATAAAAAGAGTCAAGTGCCCACTGGTGGATGCTCTAGGGGGTAGGGGTCAGTGAGTTGATCATAACTTTTACATGAATGAAATGGCAGCAACAAGGAGCAGCAAGGACCCTATTCCTCTTCCCCAAGTCCCAAATAACCTACGCATAAGGACAGAGTGGGTCCTATTTATTTTTAAATAGGAAGTGTTCACCCAAGCTATGGTCAAGTAGCAGGCTAGAGCAAGGACTTACTCAGCTGGTTCTCTCCCTTCCTACTCACAGAGTCACATGCCCCCTTATTACACTGTATGTAGGGCATGTGCCAATTGTACCGTGATGGCGAGGAGCCTAGGGTGGAGAGCTAGGTCAACTTCAATTCTCTGAATGGCAGTCTTCAAGAGGGAGATGTGACAACGGAAGCCCCTGTTGATGGGTAGCTGAAGACATGGAGGTTAGAGACAGAAACTGGTTAGTATAACACCTGGCTCGTGGTAAGTGCTAAAGCGCTGTGCTCTGGGTTATATTTATTGCCTGCATCCATTAATAAGCAAGCTAATGACCAGGCTGTCCCCGAGGTCTCTTTCAGCTCTAACAGGCTGTGCTCAACATCAGGACACTTTGCTTGCAGCCTTTAAAAGTCGATTTCTAGAATGTGTATGGATGCCCTATGGAACCCAACATCTGGGCAGGGGAAGATAGAAATGGCATTTCCCTCTCTGCATTATAGATGACATGACTGATGGACAACCCCCCCCCCCCCCCAGTTCTTATCCTCCAAGCCTTGGACTGGAGCTGTTGCTTTAAACTGGGAAGACATCACACTGAATTAGTAGTAAATGTAATTAAGAACTCTGACAGCTTCCTGAAAGCCTTCCTACTGGAACACAGCTGGGCAAGAGTTCCTGCTCTGCCCCTGAATTAAGGCTTCTCCAGGGCTTGCCTACTTGTATTTATATGAAACACAGCTCATTTTAATACCAACCCTGGTTGGTACAATGTCGTTTTCTTCAAAAATAACGACACATTTTATCTACTGTATACCTGGGTATGCCATAATCTTTAATAAATATATTTCACACCAAACCTCTTGCTTTCTCCTGAGCCTCTGCAGGTAATATAATTTAGAGTAGTTTCTGGAGTCTGAACTCTTAACTTAGTTGATTCTGTCCTCAAAGCCAACAGGTTTCCTACAGCCTATACCACTCCTCAAACACACCCAAGTCATGAATACGTAATCACATGATGTCCCCATCGCAAATCTAAGACTGATTTCATGAAGGAATTGAGCCACAGTATTTGATCCAGTTAGCTATTTTCCCATGGAACACAGCCTCAAAAATGTCCTCAGTGAGCTCCTGTGTTTGAACACTTGGGACCTAGCTGGTGGTTCTGTTTGGGGAAGTTATGGAAATGTTAGGATGTGGAGCCTCACTGGAGAAAGTACGTCATTGAAAGTGGGCTTTGAGAGTTTATGGCCTCGCCTCCCTTCCAGCTCTCCCCCTGCTGTGTTCATGGTGCAGACGGCATGTTCAGCTTCCTGCTCCTGCCACAGTGCTTGCTGCCTGCTGCCTGCTGCCATGCCTTCTCATCATAACGGACTTCTCTCTCTTCAGAAGAGTTCACAAAAATAAAGGCATTCATCTCTCAGCTGCTTTTGCTCCTGGTATTTTATTACAAAAACAGAACAATGACTAAGACAAAATATTTCGTATATTTTATAAAATATTTTATTTGGTGTTCACACATGTATGTTTTCAGCAGGACCACCACCAATTCCTTCCCTTTTATTCCTCTGCCTTTTCCCTCCTAACCTTATGTGCAATTTCTCTTTTGACAATTAAACTTCAATACTCACTGAGCCTGTTTAGTGCTGCCTATATGTGCACGAGTGTGGGAGCATCTACTAAAGCCTAGGGAGAAAATTCATGTCCCTAGTCCTTAGTCACTGGTGGAAGCAAAGAGCAGTGTTACTTTACCCGGTCACCCAGAAGGGCATTTGACAGAGGACAGATGACATCATGGGAATAATGAGGGCTTTGGAGTCAACTAGTTCTACTTCATTTTTCAACAAATATTTATTTAGCATGTGCTCTATGCCAGACACAGCTCCAGTGCCAGAGGCAGCCTCCCTGCCCAGCTCCTACTTTAGGGGCAGGGTGCCCAGTACCAGTCAGTCTGTAACCTCAAGCAAATCATGTAAGCGTCCCAAGTTTGTTTTTGTTTTTCCATTTGTAAAATGGCATTTTAATAAGATTTGTTGCTAGAATTAGATCTGGCTGTGCCTAAAGTTTCTACCATACAGTAATAACTTAATAAAGTCTATGTAAGTCAACACCATATAACATGACTGAGCGTATTTACAATTATGTTATTCTGGATGAATATGTAAATTATTTTTCAATTCTCTCTGCACGGTTTTAAAGCTACAGATATAAAAACATTATACTTTAGAGTTATTGATTTTTTTATTTCTGGAATTTTATTTTCTCTTAAAACTTATTTGTAAGTGTAGGCACGTGTATGTGTGGATATGTGTGGATAGTATATATGCTCAGTATATATGTAGTATATATGTGTGGTTTATACATGTGTGTATGTGTGGTATATATGCTCTGTACATGTATAGAATACATGTGTGGGGTATATTTATGTTTGTGCATGCATATAAACTGTGTGTTCATGTATGAATGAAAGTGTAAATGCCAAAGGCAGAAGAGAATGTCCGGTGTCCTGATTTATCACTCTTTGCCTTTTCCCCTTTCGAGAACCTGAGACTAAGCTAGCAGGCATCAAGCCTCTGGGATCCTCCTGTCTGGCTTCCTCAGTATTCTGTCACCTTCCACAGAAGAATACCTAGCCTGAGTCTAATATCATCCAGTTATTTCTACATCAGCATAGAAGCAAAGTTGAAGAGAAGGGGACTAGACTATCAGTCCTACTGCCATGTACTGTTATACACCGTTATTTATTTTCTTTTTAAATGGGAAGATGAAACACTGGTCTAGGTGAGATGTAAACTGAATATGTTAGACCATGGCTCAAAATTACAACTGTTGTCAGTGAGAAATAACAATGACTACGTTAAGGATACACACTCTGAGGGACACAGAGACACTGGGAGAGGGGGGAGGGATTAATGATTACCCCAGGTATCAATAAAAGGGACTATATACATGGACTTGAATTTCCAAAGGACAAGAATGAAGCAGAGCTAGGAGAGAGAACCAGAAAGAACCAGAGAACCACAAGCTGTAATTGCAAGTTCCCTGCAGCTAATGCATCTGACGCACTTCTGATGGGATCCCCACCAAGGCTTGCTTTTTTCATTTTTACCCGTGTCAGAAGACATTCAACTTCCCTATTTGCATCATATTACAGACTTCTGAATCACAGATGTCCCTTTTGACACAGATGTTCACGTTACAGGGACTCCTATATAAAGAGAAACCTAAAATTTGACTGTTAAAGTGATTCTTGCAGTATCTTTTGGTATTTGTGATTTTTTAAAAAAATAATAGGTGTTTAAAAACAGCAGAAAAGATCAGGAATAGAAAGATATTAAATACTTCTCTCATATATGAAATATAATTTAAAAATTTCATGTTTGTATATGTGTATATTCATGTGTGTATATGAGTGTGTTTACATGTGTGTTCATGTGTATTTACTTGTGTATGAGTGTTTACTTGTTTGTATGTATGTGTGTTCACATATGTGTGTAATGAATGGATTTACATGTATGTGTTTATATTTGTGTGATTATGTTTATATGTGTGTTTATGTGTGTATGTGAGTTTATTTACATTTGTGTGCCTATATGTTTATGTGTGTGTGTGTGTTTACATGTCTATGTATGTATGTTTACATGTATGTGTTCATATTTGTGTATTTGTGTGTATTATGTGTGTGCATGTATATGTGTTTCCATGTGTATGTGAGTGTGTTTACATGTGTGTGCCTGTATGTTTACATGTGTGTGTATGTGTATTTACATGTGTGTATGTAAGTATGTGAGTTTACATGTATGTGTTAATATTTGTGCATGTGAGCATTAATATGTATGTGTTTATATATGTGTACATGTTTACATGTGTGTATGTGAGTGTGTTTACATGTGTGTTCCTGTATGTTTAAATTTGTGTATGTTTACATGTGTCTATTCATTTACATGAGCATTTTTAATGTGTGTGTTTATGTGGGTGCATGCATGTGTATTTACATTTGTGTGTATGTGAATATGTGTATATGTTTGTGGGTAGAGAAACATCCTGAAGGGGAAGTCTGAAAGGAAGTGAGAACTGGAGAGAACAGATGAAATGAGAGAGCAGAGAGAGACCTTCCTGGATTAGGAAAGGGAAGCAAAAGGGGAGGGAGGAAACATGGCAGGAGGGGAGAAGGAAAGAGTGATGTGCATGAAGATGCCACCATGAAATCAATTCCTTTGTATGCAAACCCAAAACCTAATAAAAATAGAAAAGCAATATTATGCTTTGCTTCTTGTAGCTAGAACCGTGACTCGTCTTGTGTTGGTATTTACATGATAGCCGAGGGGAGGTCAAGATCCAGTAACTTATTGACTAACTTTAGCATCTTTTTAAGACAGTTTGCTTTGAGGGGGATCCTCACTAGGAAAATATTCAATTTGGTCATAGTTAATCCACAAGAGGATTTTGTGATTCTACTAAAAGTCAGTCTTTCCCAAAGACTGTTTAATGACAAAGAGCATTGTTTAAACTAATAAGTAATTTAAAAGAAACTAAAAATTATACACAGAATGCTTCTCATTGTGTTTATAAATGTGAACACACCAATACTATTAGGAGAAAATCACCGAAACATGAATAGTGGTTGTCTCTGAATGATAGATTATTTTTCCCTCCCCCATTTGCCTGCTTTTCAAAGTTTCCACCAGAAATGTTTATTACTACTATGGCTCAATTGGAGTTAACTTTTTAAGTAAAATTTCTTGAGCTAAAATCTTCTATGATTACAAACTAGAATCCTGAGGCATTGAGACTTCATAATATCATTTTCTGTTTGGCAGTTTCTCCAAATGAACTTCTTTGAGAAGACAAGAGGAGAGAAAGGCTCTGTTTAAAACCACATGTTAAATGTGGACCAATGATGAGACTCAGACTGAACTTGGGTCTCTTGAATTGAACCCCAGGACTCCTCCCATTCTTGTCTTTTTTACCTCTTAACATCAAGAACCTCTCTGATTTGAGTGGGAATGTCAGCAAAACTGGCAGGCAGGAGCTATTGAGAGGAAGAGCTGAGGAGAGGTTCAAACCTTCAGAGCAAGACTCTACTTAGTGCCCCGTGGGGCTTCACTTGACCCTCTATATGGATTGGATAAATAACACCTAGGTCTCTCACCACATGAAACAATTTCTTAATATCTCATAGTTAACGCCACATAGTATAAAATTGGTTCTCTCTCTCTCTCTCTCTCTCTCTCTCTCTCTCTCTCTCTCTCCTTCTCCCTATCTCCCTCCTTCCCTCTCAGCTGACCACTAAGATCAGTCACAGATCCTGATTTCTCAGTTCTCCTTGAACATTTGTGTTACTCAGGAAGTCTTGGTCTGTGCCTTTAAATCCTGATGTTTGGGGAAATTTCTGGAATCGTTGTTGTAAAACTAGTGAATCTGGAGAAGAGCCAACACAGGCTTCATAACCACATCATCATTCTGATCCAATTACTTTGCGGTTACTCATCACTGACAGCTTGCTTTCTCACATGCTTCCTTCTTCTATTTCTTGTCTTCAACACTCTCTTGTTTCCTTGCCTTCCTTGGCCTCTTCCTTTCTTCCCTTTCTCCAAATGACTTAGCAAACTCCTGATTAATTTTTTAATTACTACACCAGTGGCCCAAAGCATCGGTGGAGTTGACCAAACCACATACTTCACTTTTTATTCAATATCAACTAAAGCCTCAACTGTGGCAAAATTAACTCATTACACATTTAATCATCTCATAGGCACCCATGTGCTCTGTATCTCTTGAGTGTCTTAAGATTTGTTAGAAGTTTTTAAAAATCTTGTAAGCTGAAGAAAGTACTATTTTCCCATGATCTATTGTAATAATCACTACACAGCTCCTGTAGCAATAGGTATGAAAGCTGCTTTTAACTTCCAACTTGATTAGATTGAGAAAATGCTGTACAGTTTATATAGCACACCTCTGGGTGTGTCTATATGGTATTTTCCAGAGATAATTAGATCCCGAGAGCTTTAACACGGTGACTGGATTAATTCCTTACTGCATCTATATGAAGGCATTACTGGGATATGGGTAAAGGTAAGTGGAGAGTTAGGTCAAGTAGGACTTTGAGGGTTCTCTCTTTTCCTTGGTCATTCCCTGTATTTTCTTTTGTTCTGCCTTCCTGTCCACCATAGTGTGAGCCCTTGTTCTCTGACACAACCTCTCAACTCTCACCTCTGAAACCATGAGCAAAACAAACAAATTTTCCCTTTCTTAAAATTTCCACCAACTTTTTTTTTCATATTGATGAGAAGAAAAGCTAATACAATAGATAATATGTGCCTGCCATCTTGGAGAATTCTAATAATTCTAGCACCTGTTCTTTTCTTTTGGCATCCTAGATGCCAAATGTGAGATTTGGCTTTTGAAAGGACCTCATGGCTTGGCAAAAGAAACAAGAGTTTTACATAAAAATCCAACAAGATTCTTACTATACCTTTATATGGGTTATCTTTAAGTGTCAGATTAACACAACCTAGAATTATCTGTGCAGAGAATCTCAATGAAACTTACTGGATATTGAACAGTGGGCATGTTCACGGAGGACTGTCATAGGCAGTGCCATTCCCTAGGCAGAGGTTGTCCTGAACTGTGTAAGAAAGCTAGCTCTGCATAATTCTGCCCACCAACTAGCAAGCAAAGTTCTCCATGGCTTCCACCATTTTTCTTTGGCTGTGATTGGTCAGAGATAATTCTGTGTAAAATAACAAAAAAATCAAGCTGGCTTGCCTTGAAGTTCCTGCCTTGACTTTTCTCAATGATAGAGCATGGCCAGAAATTGTAAGCTGAATAAACCTTCTCCCTTCTGTTGCTTTCTTGTTAGGGTGTTTTTAACCTAACAAAAATTTCAAGGTACAATAAAGCACAGAACTTTGCATAGATTCTTCATGTTCACACAGATGGTCTTGTTTTGTCTGTTTTCCTGGAACTGCAAGTCCTTGAGGAGATGAGCACTTAGCACACCCCCACTCTTTATGTGGTATGATCAATAATTTCAGAATAAGCTGATCGAAAAATGGGCCTGAACCTAATATCTATCGTTTTCTTGCTTTTATCTATTTTAGAAATCTATTTTAATGTTCCTGCAAAATTCTGAGAGTTTCATAATGCAAGTATTGAAGCAGGCACTCTGAGTATAAGGAAGCAAACATAAAGAGGTCTGTGATATGGCTCAGGCCACAAGCAAAGTTAAAATTGAATGCTGTCATGGACATGAGCTATTTCAGGCTAAATTAGGCTTTGTTACGAAGTTCAGTGTTATGGCTTGGAATCCTCACAGGTTTAGGTGTTGATGCTTGCTCCCAACTGACAATACCAGTAAGAGATGACTGGGTCCTGAAGGCTCTGTTATAGGCTAATCTGTTGATAAGCTCCTAGTAGACAAAAGTTTCGTCTCCCGGAGGAAATGGATCCCTGAGGGGAGGGATTTATAGGTGATAAACTTATCCCTGTACCTTCCTTCCTGAGTCAGTTTCAATATTTGTTCTTCTTTCCATCCTCCTTCCTCCCTACTCCCATCCCCAACTTTGCTTCCTGATTACTGTGAAATGAGCAATTTGTTTCTTATCCTTTCCAACAGGATGTTCTGCCTCACCATCACCAGAAATGGTGACACTGCTTCAACTGCCTCAAAAAACAAGACAAAATAAACATTTCTTCTTTTGAACTGCTTCTCTTGGGTATGTGTTGCAGCCATTAACAAGTCCTAGTAACAAAGCAGCCCTGGCTCAGTAGACGAGATTCCTTAGTCCACTCATTCCCCAAATCAGCAAGCTATAAGAGTAAGGAGGAAAGGTTGTGTCTTTTCTGTTCTCTGGTGTGGTGCTTGTCTCCAGTTGTGCATTAGATATGACTTCCTGGGACAATCTAGAAAAGGCCAAAGGTAAATAATGGAACTGATTTTATCCATGTAGTTGTAAGGGGGTATGAAGGGTAGGAAAACCGTGTTTCAGAAGGTGAAGCCAATGAATACAAAGAAAAAGACCATGATGATTTGAAAGACAATGGCTCCTGTAGGCTCAGGGAGTGGCACTATTAGAAGATGTGGCCTTGTTGGGGTAGGCGTAGCCTTGTTGGAGAAAGTGTATCACTGAGGGCTGGCTTTGAGATCTCAAAGTCTCAAGCAAGATCCAGATAGCACTCTTCTCCTGCTAGCGCCCAATCTGGATGTAGAACTCTCAGCTACCCCTCCAGCTCCATGCCAAGCTTCCCACCACAACAATGGACTAAATCTCTGAACTGTAAGCCAGCCCCAATTCAATGCTTTCCTTTCTAAGAGTTGCCATGCTGATCATGGTATCTCTTCACAGCAAATAAACCTAAGACAAGGGATGTTGAGATTCTGTGTCCTTGCTCATGGGGATGGTAAGAGGAGAAGTCATCAGAGATGGCTGCACTGTGTTCCTGGCTGGCCAGGACAGGATAGACTACGGCTGTATGGGAGAGCTAGTAGCAAGTTCTATGAAGATGGATGAGAATGAGTGCCAGATCTACTGATGTGCACCTAGGTGAAAGGAGGATCTTAGCTGTTCATGTACATCTTTTAAATGTTCACGTGAACTTGCAAATTAACAGTGTCAAGGTGTGAAAATTATGTAAAGCATTCTGCCCTGGAGAGATGGCTCAGCCAGTGACTGCCATGCATAAAGATCTGAGTTTGATCCTCCAGAACTCAAATAAAAGGCCAGGAGCCATGGCTCACACCTGTAAGGCAGGAGAATCCCAAGGGCTCATTGGCAGCCATCCTTGCCTAATTAATGATCCCTGGGTCAGTACAAGACCCTCTCTAAGAATGTAAGGTGGAGAGCAATAGAAGAATATTCTCACCATCAACCTTTAGACTACACACACACACATACACAAACACACATGTGCATCTATATACAAGCACACACTCATTACACACACACATCATTTCAGTGGCTAATACTTAGATACAAACATTTTCAGCAGACCCACTCATGCCACATCCCAGACACCATAATTTTCCAAGTATGACACTGTCATGAATTCTTGGATTATTGGCTTAAAAAAACAAGAGAGCAAAGGGACAAATGCTGGTACCGTTCTTCCTGGAGAAGGAAGCCATGATTGTTAGACTATTTCTGGGTTATTTCTGGGCAGAAAGCAGAACTGGGTTTGAGGTCCACATGTACCACTCATGACTTGTTTGAGGGATGTGCTTTTCCTCGACAAACTCTGGTTTCCTCATTAGTGAAGTGGGGCTGCAATGCTGAGTTGTTGAATTACTAGTTCTGTGGTCAAGGCTGAATGGTACAATACCTAAGTACACATACATTCCAGGCTGGGTGCTCATTATGTATTGGCTGACTGAAGATACACGAAATAAAAATAGGAATGCATAGAAAGTTAGAGCCAGCTTCACCGAGGCCATAAAAGTTGGCTGTGTCAGGATTTTGGTAGAAAGGTAGGGTTGGGGGGGACAGAGAGGCATGTGTCCTCTCTTGTTGAGACACCTCTGCCACAGTGCCTTCCTTTCCTCATTCTCAGTTCCCTCCTTATGTAATTGGTAAATTCTATAACACATTTTAGGACTACCAATGTGTCTCAGAAACATTATAGAGCTCGTTAGTCAGCTTGGAAAAGCAGAATAAAAATAAACAGTGATTGTGACGCCCAGTGAGAGATAGATAGATAGATAGATAGATAGATAGATAGATAGATAGATAGATAGACAGATATCAAAACCATCTCCTTTCAGAGCCATATTTTGTGGATCACAAGGCTAATAATGTAAGGTCCTGGTCGACCTGTAAAGGTGCTTACATGGAACAGATGCATCCTCTTCCTGATGTGACACCCTAACATCAAATGTGGAGTTAGTGACATAAGACAGATGTGAGGCAGCTCAGTCTCCAGGACATGATGTGTGTCCTGACATAAGAGGTCAAATTAAGTCATGAGACATCACAGTTGAAGGAGAATGTTCTGTTCAGCTATGATCTTGCAGGCCCAAGGCTCTGATGGGCAATAGTGCCAGATACCTAGAAGCCACTGGAATGGCACTGACCTTCAAATGCTTGACTTAAATGATTTTCTTAAGAGTCACCTTGTAACAAAGCCATCTTACTGCTGAATATGTGCATCAACCATGTAGCCCATGCTAGACTTGAACTCTCTGTGGTCCTCTTGTGTGAGCCTTCCAAGTGCTGACATTACAGTTGTGAACCATCATTCCCTGCTTAGGGCAAAAAGACTTTATAAAGGTGCATCTATGCACACATGCACACACACACAAACACACACATGCACATGCGCACATGCAAAAACACACATGCACACAACAGCTATTAAAGGACCTACTGTTTTATCTGTGGGAAAAAAACAAAGTGTATATGAGTGGAGGGGGTTGAAAATTGAAACTGAGTGGTAGGTGGTCTCTGTTCTCCACATGCCCAGAAGCTTAGGGAAGAATATCTCAGATTTGCATGAGTTACATGGGACTAGATCAGGGACAGCACCAGCAGGAGCTCACATGGAGGTCAGTCCACACAAAGCATCTGACTGCTTGCATAAATCATTGTTTCATAGGCCTGTGGATCCTAATCCTAAGAGGAGACACTGTACACACAGAGCCTGACAAGGGAGACTAAAGAGATAGTTATCCTTGCTGCCTGGTGTTTTTGCTCCCCTGTCACCTGCCAGTCAGAATGTGGAATGGAGCGGTGCCCAACAGAGCCAGGCCAACTGATGTTGGTTGCTTAGGAATAGGATTTAGAAATCAATCATAATTTGACTATTGTTGAGTGATTAAAGAATTATACCATAGGAGGTAAGCATAGCTCAATTAGTAAAGTACCTGTCATGTAAGCATGGGTACCCAAATCTGATCTGCACCCACATAAGAAGCTGGATATTGTGGCTCACGCTTGTAGTTCCAGAAGTGAGGAGGAAGAGAAAGGCAGATCTCTGAGACTCACTAGCTGTCATCCTAACCAAAAGCTCAAAGAGGCCTCCTCTCAAAAAGCAAGGTGAGTAGCTCCCAAGGAAGGGCAGTCAAGGGTGACCTTTAGCTTCCAGAGCTATACTCACACACATGCAAGCTTGCCCATAAACACACATGCATATTCACACACAGGAAAACATGGATACCTACAAGCATGCACACACACACACACACACACACACACACACACACACTATGAGAAGTATAAAGCAAGGCAGATAAGCTAGAGAAAAGATTCTCCTGCCCACCCACACAGCAAGAAAGAACAGACCAAACAGAAAGAGAACAGCAAAAGCCCAGCTTCTTGGAAGGGTGAGAAAGGAAGGCCTGGGAGGGCAAACAGCTTGAGAAATATCATGATGGGTGGCTGCTATTAGCTATCAGCTTTCTTTGAAGATTCATAGGAAGAAGAGGAGCAGGAGCAGGAGGAGGAGGATGATGAGGAGGAGGAGAAGGGGAAGAGGAAGAGGAAGAGGAAGAGGAAGAGGAAAGGAAGAGGAAGAGGAAGAAGAAGAAGAAGAAGAAGAAGAAGAAGAAGAAGAAGAAGAAGAAGAAGAAGAAGAAGAAGAAGAAGAAGAAGAAGAAGAAGAAGAAGAATCAACAGGTACAACAAGACATAGGGGCTTGTTAATCTCATCATCAACCTTGGTCTCTGTTTCCTCTATGGATAACAAGTAACCATCTCAGAGAGTTGAGAAGATTAAATGGGGTTTGCAGAACCCAAACACTGAGTGACCTTCCAGTCCCTTTGTTGTTCTTAACCCTCCTGCCAGTCACCTTTTACAAGGGGGAGATGTCTTACCTTTCTTTCAAGTTGTTAGACTATTTTCCAGTTGTTTTGCCCTTCTTAATTTAAAAAAATATTGATTTTTAATTTTTCTTTCTGGCTTTTAGATTTCAAAGACTTTCCAAGGTTAGAAGTGACACAGAGTCATTCCATGGGCAGGTCCCAATCCTTGGTACTCTTAGCGATGCTATGTTGTGCTTGCAGACAGGAGCCTAGCATGGCTGGACTCAAAGCAGCTCTACCAGCAGTTGACTGAGACAAACGCAGAAACCCACAGCCAAACATTGGATGGAAGTCAGGAACCCCTATGGAAGAGTTAGGGGACGGATTGAAGGCCCCGAGGGGGATGGCAACCCCATAAAGACTAATAGAGTCAACTAACGGGGATAATTGGGAGCTACCAGAGACTGAGCCAAAGAGCATACATGGACTGATCTGAGGCCCCCAACATATATGTATCCAAAGGCTGCCTTCCCTGACCTCAGTGGGAGAGAATGTGTTTATAGAGACTTGATATCCCAGGGAGTGGGGATGTGCAGGGGGTACCCTCTCAGAGGCCAAGGGAAGAAAGATGGGGAGGAGCTCTGTGAGAGGGGACTGGGAGGGGACAGCAACTGTATGATAATGTATTAATCAATTAATTAGAAACAAACTAAACAAAACAAAAAGAAGAGTCACAGAGCACGTGAAAGAGATGGACCGTGCAGTACCACTAGGGTGTTGATATGCAATAATAGCTCTCCCGACTCTCAAAAACTGTTATGTGGAATTCATCATGTTGGTCTTCTGACTATGGACTGATCAATAAAAGAGAATCCAGATGGCCGTGTTCCTTGTTTTAGAGGAAGGCCAGGCAGCATGGATCGACTCTAAAAGCATGGGGAATAGCTGAATCTGCCAGTAGCAAGCTGCTCTCAGAATAGACCAAAGAAGGCTTTTGGTCCTGTTGCTGTCTACACGGAGCACAGTCGGGAGAGATTCCGAAGGGAAGAACCCGATGAGGAAGCTCCGTGCGTGGCATGCTGCCCAGCTTCCCGTCAGAACTCCCTCTGCTTATGTATAACTCCAGGCTTGTATTGATATCTGTGCGCATATGTTGGCCCGGCTCTTCCTTTCCAGGCGAGAGATGGCTTCTGCCGAAGCTGCCAGTGCAATATTTTGAAAATAGACATCCATTTCGAGAAGAAGAGACATCCAAATAAGACTCTTTTTTAGCTTTTACATTAAAAATCATGATAATATCTATCTTTTCTGTCAGTGGTATTCTTGAAGCTGTGGGATAAGTTTACAGCTTATAATGACCACCTAAGGGCACAGACCCTCAAGTGGAGGCTATATGCACCCTAAGAGAGCTCCCAGTGCTTCCCAACAAAACATTGTAAACTTACTTGGATCATTACAAGAATTGTGTGTGGGGAGGTGTGATTTTTGTATGATGTATCTGCATATCACTCATATACATGTGCTCCACGCACAGGGTATATTTGGAGGTCATCGGACACTCTCAGATGCCAGTCCTAAGACACCCTCCAGCCCCTGGGGCAGAGTCTCTTACTGTCACCTTCCCCATATAGATAGGCCTGTCAAGCTTCCAAGTATACACCTGTCTCTGCCTCCAGTGCAACCATCAATACAGGTGTGCACAGCCACACACAGCTTTCTTACATCAGTTCTGGAGGCCTGAACATCCTAATGCTTGCACAACAGCTGCTTTTTACCAACTGAGCCACCTCCCCATCAGTTAACCCCAATTTGTTTAAACTCAACTGACTGTTTCCAAAGTGTGAACTTTACCAATGCCAACTCCATGTTATGGGGTCAAATGTTTGGACACCCCTCAAGGGAGGTGTTTATGGTGAGATGCTAGCACTGAGATTACTTATGACTATACAAAGAGCCATGAATACTCTGGGACTGACTTCCCATCCCTACTTTTACACTCTCCAGATATTCTAGATGAAACACATATACCCACTCCCCAGAACATCAGAATGTGAGATTTCTAGAAACCAGGGTCATTGTAGATGGAACTAGCTAAATGATGATGAGGTCATATTAGAGTCAGGAGACTATGTACTCCAATAGGACTTAGATCCTTATGTAAAATGAAAACAGATGACACATACACAAAGAGAGAATACATTTGAAGACATAGGAAAGTCTGTTAGATGTAGAAGGCATGTGAAAACTTAGCACAGTGAATGTAGAGAGAGGTTGACCAGAACTCCAGGTGACCTGCCGAGTTGTATTGATTGTTTCTTTACTTCACCAAACTTTTTTGTAGAGGCATGAATGGAGGGTCACCACTGAAATTATTCAATTTAAAGAACCATAGTCATAGGACAATCCATGATTCTAAGATCACTTCCTACTCAGTTCACTAGCTTGTCAACACCCTAACATGCTCTGCAGATGGAGAAGCCTGACCTTTCACCTCAGGTTCCCTCAGTCCCAATTTTCTCATCAATAGTTTCCCAGTACTTACAATAATTATGCCACCATATATCAAGATTTCGATATTATTTTTTCTTGAAATAATGTCTAGTCTTTTTAAATATATGCATTTGAATATTTCCAATGTTAGAATAGAATTTATTTGCCTGCTGTTTTGAGAGACTGTATCATGCCAGAGGTGCAGTGACCTTAGTGCTAAATTTCAAACCTGGGACAAACAACTGAGGGGCCTATTTAACATATCAAAGTGGACTTGGCCTCCAGGTTCTCCTAGCATCCCTCAGTCCTAGTTTGTTACACAATATGGCTGGCATACCCTACCTCCTACCCTGAAATCTCCAGCCTAAGGGCTGAGCTGTCCTTCTCCCAGAGGCTCTTCCTGATATAATCTAGACATTTTGTACCTTTGGGCTCCTGGCTACTCACTATATATGGTTCCCTTCCTTTCCCTTCCCTTCCCTTCCCTTCCCTTCCCTTCCCTTCCCTTCCCTTCCCTTCCCTTCCCTTCCCTTCCCTTCTTCCCTTCCCTTCCCTTCCCTTCTTCCCTTCCCTTCCCTTCCCTTCCCTTCCCTTCCCTTCCCTTCCCTTCCCTTCCCTTCTTCCCTTCCCTTCCCTTCCCTTCCCTTCCCTTCCCTTCCCTTCCCTTCCCTTCCCTTCCCTTCCCTCCCCTCCCCTCCCCTCCCCTCCCCTCCCCTCCCCTTCTCCTTCTCCTTCTCCCCACATGGTTCAGGATCACGATCACTCTGGACTTTCCTAAATGTATTTGCCGCTGGCCATTCTTTTACACATATCTATAATAAATTTTCTCTGACACCATACATAGGGGCGGTCATGTGCTTTCCTTTCCTCTTTATTTTTTTCCCCCACTCATTTAAATTTTGGACACTCAGCCCAAGTTAGGGTCTAACACTTTATGAAAGCTCTCTCATCATAAAAGCCACCTGATGGGGGAAGTACATTTGGAGAAATTAAGCCATGGTATTATCCTAGGGATAGTGTCTCTTGTGTTCTTTGTAAATGTGTTTAATGGTTGTCTCTCTTAAACATATTGTATCTTGGTTACAGCGACAAGATCATTTAAACAAGGGGTTCTAAGCATCCCCTAGAGCCACTCTGGAAATAAGGTAGCCATCAGTCACTGAAGCTAAAGCTAATTGAAAGTGGCGAAGGCTTCAGATTAACTTCTCTGCCACTCCATCAGCTTCATCTTAATTGTTCACTGGTCATGTGTGGCCGGCAATTTTCAGAGTGAACAGTATGTGCTCAACAGCATTGCTGGAGGCAGAAATTCTCTGGCTTGTATTTCTTAACTCCTGAGTGTCTAACATCATGAAATAGAGGCCCCATAATTTATGGGATGTTTTCATTCTTCCCACAGACACTCCAGATGCTGTTATTAGGACAAGGTTGACCCTGCAAGGACATTTACTTCCTTTCTTCCAGAATAAATTAATAGCTTCTGAACTAGAGGAAATATCACAGTGTGTTGACATGAGGCTGTCTATTGTTCCGATTTCTGTCTTCTCTCAATCCATACAAAAGAAAAAAAGTAAACTCAAAGGGAAGGTGGCTCCTAGTGCGTTCGGGGAAATACAGGTAGCTCCGGATAACTGGCATGTGGGTCTCACAGAGCTAGATTTGTAAAGGAAACACTATGGGGGAGGTGGGCCAACTGTGAATGCCGAAAGGTTGGGAGCCTGGGCTGTTGCCTGTGTCCCACTGCCTGGTGTACTACAACCTAGTCAAGATATGCTTGCTGCTGTTGAGTGAATCAATCCTTTAGCCAAACACCTAACTCATCAATCAACCAAATAACAGACTCCAGATGAATGAAGGCCAGATATATTTTCCAGACTGATCATGCTACACTTTATTGCTAAGAAGCCCTAACTTTCAGAATTTTACTATGTATGCTTTCTTTTTTCAGTTAAACGTACATATTTGAAATAGGGATGGTGAAGAATGATACTCCATTCAGCCATCGAGGGTCCATGAACTGCTGCCACCCACTATCTAGGACATTCTAAACAAGTGTCCAACAGGTTACCAAACCATTAAAATAGAGATGGAGAAGTAATTTGGTTCTTAACTATGCTGGGCTGTCCCAGGACTTACAGGAGTATGGGGTCTTACAGCCCATTGACAGTGAGCTATGAGATAACCCCATCCCAAGATTAAAAGAAAGAAACACTCAAAGTATTTTATAAGCACTAATCATGTACACCACAGAAAATCACACAAGACTAGGGCAGAGAGGAGTTCAGGCTTGCTGGCCATTTGGTCCCTAAAGCATTTCAATAGAGACCATATGATGCAGGGCAAAAGCTGCCATGAACACTCTAAAAATGTGTAAGACTGGTTACATCCCATTAAAATTTTATTTTTAAATCTGTACTTTCTATTTCATGTAACTCTGATGTGAAATAAAATTCTCCTCTCTGTTTTTAATTCAATTGAAAATGTGAAATACAGTAAAGTCACAGACTTTGGGCCAGATTTGCACTCCTGGAATTTTATGCTGATTATATAAGTATATAAAAAGCAAGATATTCATAAAGGTTATTTTTTAAAAAATAAAATATATTTCAATAAAACAAAAATAAAGGTTCAAAGCCAATGTTTTCCACAGACCACAGAGACCTGAAAAGCCTAACGCAAGTCACTCTTGATTTACTTAGTGCTGGAATGTCTTCATTTTGTGGCCCCTCTAGGCACCATTTGGAACTAACCCCCACAATTAGAGAAAAGAAATCCAGGCTAGAAGGAGGAGTGGAGGGGTGTTCTGGGACTCCTCTAGTCTGTAATAGAAACCCAGGAACAAAGATGTTCTCCCCCGCAGGCATCAGGCTACAGAGGCCACTAGCTCACTGTGAGAATTCCCAGAGTCCCACACAGAAGACAAGTTTGTCCTTCTTCAGGCAAAGGAAAGAAAACAACGGTTCCATTTCCTTTATTCCGAGTTATCCTATTCCCAACTGAATAAACACACCAACAGAAACACCAGATGAAATTACTTGTCCTTAAAGTGATTTCTTCCCAGTGTTTACAATAACATGGGGTTATTTCAGATAATTTGGAAAATGACCTAAAGGTGTAATCATGAGAACAAAAAGTCACCCTAGTCTCAGAACCCAGAAATGACTGTTATAAACTAGAGGCCAATTCTTTGACATATGGGTTCATACTAAAATAGTGTGTTCATAGCCAGCATTTTGGATTTTGTTGTTGTTGTTTTGACATTATCCTCTATTTATTTCCCTCTTCCATTAAAAAGACCTTATAATTTTATTTTTCACTGACCATATAATTGGGGACATACTTTTACGGAATTAACTGATACAAAGAAAATAAGTTTTATTTAATGATAATGCTTTCAGTCAACAATCCAAAGTTCCTGTTTCTAGGGCATAGCCTAGACATCAGAGCCAACGGGGGCTCTGGACCTGTCTTCTAGGCATTGACTTCTCCCACATCGCTTTGTCCATTGGAAAACCCTGTGCTAGGTCCTTGTGATGCTGAGATGAATTCAGCCCAAATTCTGCACTACGGCAACCCTCAGGCAGGGATCGAAAGAGCTGGGTGCTCCAGTGATGAGAACAGCTGTGGAGAATGACGTTTTGCACAGTCTGCAGAGGGGATGCATCTGCATGTTGCCAAGAAGATAGTAGGGACTGGAACGCTTAGACCACATGCTTAGTTTGCGAGTAGTATATGACATTGTGGTTCTAGTGTCTATATAGGAAGAATGCTCTGACCAATGAAATGTTTCTCTGCCTGTTGTTTCTGCTGTGCTATTGTTTAAAGCAACGTTTAACACCGGAAACTGGTGACTCTTGAAGCTTGCTATTAAGGTTATAGTCCACCATGTCCAGACAGCTTTTATTAGCTCAGCACAAAATGGAGGACTCCCTTTTCTTAGCTGGGCTTCCTCTTCTCAGCCTGATCTCTTGAATGGCTCTCCAGGCAAATGATGTATGCCCAGGATTGTAAACCCCAGCTAGTGAAATGTCACCCTAAGAGGAAACCTATCCCACTCTCCAAGGTTCATATATACAGCCCTTGATTCACCCTGAACAAAGTGTGTGAGCGTAAGCTGTTTTGTTGAAGATCATCTCAGAGAGCTGTTTTCTAAAAGAGCTGTAATATTGAAGAGCTGTAGTGAAGCCTTAGTGAAGGGGAAATCTTTGGAAACCTCCCCCCTTGCCCCTGGCAGTGCCGGACTAGGATCCTGCTGACTCACACGAAACAGACTTCACTCCATCCTTCCCCACTCCGTCTGCAGCAGAGCCTGGACATCCCAAAGGAAGACGTTAAAAATCCCTTCTTCCACAGTGACCAACCAGTTCAGTACAGACATGTTTCATCCCATCTGAAGTCAGGAAAGCATCTTTGTCTAGGAAAAGCCCCATGAGCCGCTTTCCTTGTATGCTCAGTGCTTCCCACACATACTCCGTTCCTCTCAGCAGAGTCTCAAAAGCAACCTCACATACTCTCCTCACATTGGAAGTAATGGATTTAGTACCATAAGGTACCACACATGCTTTCTGTGGCCAACATTTTGCATGAACCAGGATTTTCTTCAAGAATCTAGCTGACTTTGGTCAGCACAGGACAGACAGTTCTCTGTGTGATAAATTAGGTAACAGTTTCTCTCCCCTGAATTCTCCATTGGGATATGCTGTGTTTTCATTCCTGTTCTGTCTTTTCTAGTGAAAGAGCTGATTATGTTGTACAGTTGGTTTTGTTTGTTTGTTTTTGGGTTTTTTTTCCACTTACAGTACAAGCTCCTCGGTACCACATCTCCTCTGCCCCACAAAAGCACAGTGTCAGCAAGTCCTGCTCTCAAAGGCCTTTGATTATGCTCCAAGTGATGTTCTCCTAGAGTCTGAAGCCTTTACCATTGCAGAAACCTCACTCCATCCCATCACTGCAGTGGACTGATGATGCAACCTGTAGCTGCTTCCTCTGTGGTGCCATGCAGATTTCGTCTTACCGTTCTGATGATTGTGTTAACAAGGTCATACTCTTTAATGATGGCTGGTGGGATGCCATCTTCTGGATGGTCTAAGTTGTGCATTCTACATCTGGTAAGAAGAAGCTAAACCCTCAAACAGCCAGCTAAGAGTAGAAGCCTACCATCTGTGGTAGGTTGAATGGAAATAAGATCCATAGGGAATAGCACAATTAGGAGGTGTGGCCTTGGAGTAGGAGTGGCCTTGTTGGAGGAAGCATATCACTGGGGGTAGACTCTGAGGTCGCAGATGCTCAAGCCAGACCCAGTGTCTCACTCCCTTCCTGTTCCTGCCGATCTGAATATAGAACTCTCAGCTACTTCTCCAGCACCAGGTCTGCCTGTATGCTGCCATGCTTCCTGCCATGATGATAGTAGACTAAACCTCTGAAACTGTAAACCATCCCGTAGTTGAGTGCTTTCCTTTATAAGAGTTGCCATGGTTGTGATGTATCGTCACAGCAATAGAAACCCTCACTGAGACAATGTCCATACACTGCCTCTCAGGAGTATCACATAAGCATAGACCTGTAAACAGGCACTATCTTTATTACCAACCAAGCTCTGAGGTAGATGGAAATGTTACGCTCCCATGAGTAAATTTCTGTCAACTCTTTGTGTGTCCTGACTTCTGAAATCAGGGGAACAACTTATTAATTTTCCTTGGGACCACTGTCTCTGAGCAGAAGGGAAAGGAGACAGGGAGGCTGATGAGGCAGATTCCAACACTTGACGCATGCACAAGTTTTATTGGGAATTCAATATTTTGGGTCAAACAAAAGACAAAGCATGCTTCCTAGGAACTGCTGGTCCAATCTTCTAGAATGGATGAAGTGGAGAACCTCAAGAAGCATCTCTTCCAAAACTTTCTTTCACAAACAGCAATACTGGGCCCCCAAAGGAGGGGTTGGCCCTAAAGCACCTATCAAGTGCAAACTGGAGCCCTGAAGAGAGCACAGATCTACCACATTCTCTGCTTTGCAGGTAAAACAGGGTTAGGAGTTGATTAAAAAGAACATATGCCAGAGCTCACAGTCAGGCCCCTGGGTCCTGTCTCTCTGTGAACAAGGCTGCCCTTAGTTCTCCTCATTGCTGTTCTCAGAAGCCTGGAGGGAAGGGAGGATGAAAAGCTGTATTTCTCTTTCTTACTTGTCTGCTGTATGAGCCTTCCTTTTCTTTTCTCAGATAACAGGGTGAGGCAAGCCAGGTGAGTCAGGGCCATGTTCTGTTGTAAAGTTATGATCTGTTTAATTCATTTTACTTCTCATTTGCTGTTTTTAAAGTAAATGCCGCATTAAGAAGGTAGGCTGGCTGGCATCTTTTATGCTTCCTTGCATTTTTTTTTTTTATTCAAGGCGAGTGTCTTGCTTTAGGGATTCTACTATTGCTTCATCACTCCTCCCAGCCAGGCTCTTCCCATTCCACACCCCATCACCCCTGGGGTTTGTAGTTTCGAAGCCATTTTCTGATGTGTGGTCCTCTCCTGACACACCAAGAGCATTTCTACTGAGAGTGCTGATATAGAATGATAAAAAGAATAATGACCACCCAGTATCATTGGATACAGATCTAAGAAATGAGGAGCTCCTATGAGGGAAAAGATGCATGGAGAGGACCAGGAACCAACTTTGAAAGGCAGACAACCTGGGTTGCAAGTTCCAGTAACAACTTGGCGGTTGTAGATATCCACAGATGGATCATCTGGGATCGGAAAGCAGTGGAGCAGGGACCCAGCCATAGGTCCTGTTCTTACAGCAGCCATAGGCTAGAGAGAGGGAAGCCTTCATTTCTCTGGACCTTGTTTTTCTACAACTGAAAATGGAAACAGCATCACACTGCCTGTGGAACCTTGATGTGAAATTTCTACTCTGCACGGTTAGACTTTCCTTACGGAGTGAATCTTCACACTCTCTTCATAATAACTTGGAGAGTTGCGGGAAAAGGAGAAAGATCACTAGACCCTTCCAACAGATTTCCTGAGCATGTAAGGGCAGTCAAGGCTTTTGGAGTCTCCTCTCTAACTTCCCATTCAAAGAGCATTATTATTTTTAAGTATGTGTTTTTATAAAGAATAAAATTACTTCAATCTAACTAACTCACAAATAAAATCAGGACAGGGCTACTTGAAGGACAACCCCCTTAAACATTTGCCCAGCCACAAACTGTGCATCTCAGTAGCTATCTCACAGTGAGAATGGCCATTCTGAAGCAATGATGCTTACGCTTTACCAACAATGGCATTTTTACTCACTTACACACCATACAAAAGAAAAGAAAACTATGATAGACTTGCAACTAGAGAAAAATGCTTTATATCCTGTATCAGATCTATGTGTCTTTTGCCTGCATCCTGTCTTATCTCATCACCTAATTAGACCCCTGTCTTAGTCTTCTACCTAAAGTTTATAGGACATCTGCCCTTACACTGTTGCATGTACACATGTGTATATTGTAGGCTAGGATCCACAAATGACGGTGTCCAGTTATTTTTGGTCTGAGTTTGGGTTACCTTGCTTAATGTTATACAGTCTAAATCCATCCATCTCATGCAAATACAATTTTTTTCTTACAGCTAGATACTATCCGGCTTTGCCTCTATACCCCATTTTCATTATCTATTCATCAGCTGAAAGATGTCTAGCTTGGTTCCATTTCCTTATTATCATAAATGGAGCAGCATTAAGCATAGAGGTTCAAATATTCCTATAATAGACTGCGGAGTTCTGGGTATACACGTTGGAAAGAAATAGCTGGGTCGCATGGTAGTTCAATTTTTAACTTTTGAGAAACCTCCAAACTGAGTTCCACTGTGTTAATTTGCACTCCAACCAGCAGTAAATAGGGATTATCGGACCACACCCTCACCAGCATCTATTGCCATCTACCTTGATCACAGACATTCTGACTAGTGTGAGGTGGTATCTCAAAGTAGATTTAATTTACATTTCCCTGCTGGCCAAGGATGTTGATCACTTGGTAAAAGGTCATTTGCCTTTTTTTTTTTTTTTTTTAAAGCTGCCTATTTAAGTCATTAGCACACCTGATGCAGGCAGCTTCATTTCCCTGGTATTTAACTTCTACAATTCTTTGTAAATTTTGAACATTTGCCCTGGTCTGAAGTGGAGCTAGTAAAGAGTTCCTCCCATTCTGCAGACTGTTTTCTCTACTGACAGTTTCCTTTGCTTCACAGAAACATTTAATTCATGTCATCCCATCTGTTGATTTAGGGCCCTAATTTGGTGCCCTTGACGTTCTCTTCAGAAAGTCTGGACTTATTGCAGTGTCTTGAGGAATATTCTGGATGTTTTCCTCGGCGGTTGCAGTATTCTGGTCTTAGTTTACAGATTTTGATACATTTTAATTTATTTTATGCAAGGTGAAAGTATGAATCTAATTTCATTCTTCTGCAGGTGGGTGCCCAGTTTTGCCTGCACCATTTGTTGAGTGGGTTATCTTCTCTTTTTCCACTGCATATTTTTTCTCCTTTTGTCCAAATTAGGTGGGTATAACTTTGTCAGCTTATTTCTAGGTCCTCTATTCTATGGATCTGTCTGTTTTCATGGCTGTTCCAAGCTGCTTTATCTCATGTGAATTTTACCGTTCTACAGAACCACATTCTTAACTTCTCCTTCTGCCTCTGAGCTTGGCTTGTCATTCTTTATGACTTTCTTTTATGCCTTTCCAAAGGGGCATCAAGAATTGATGAGCATATACACACTGAGAGTAGAGCAATGTCAATTTTTCTCTGGAGCTTTGTTGGGAGAAAGCTCTTCCTACCTACAGTGGGAGGCAGAATTTCAGATGGCCCCTGGTGAGTAATGGCCTTGTGAAAGGTCTTGCATATAGGTGGGACTTGTAACTGACTTCTAGTGAGTAGAACTTGGCAAAAGTGAAGCAACAGTTACTGTGATTGAATTATATGTTGTGACCATGTTATAAAATTGTGTTGTATTCTGTTGTGCTGTGTAAGACACTATCAGAGAAACCTGACATGAGCCTTGAAAATATGATCTGCCATGTTCTGTCTGCTTCAATATTCCAACTAAGGATGATGGGTAACACAGTTCAGTCCAAAAAAAAAAAAAAAAAAAAAAAAAAAAAAAAACCAAAGAAACAAAACAAAACAAAAGCCCGGGAACTTATTATAGCCTACTGATGGATGCTACTACGCATGCTACTATGGATTTTATACTATTACATGGGATAACTATAAAGCTCTTCCAACATACAAAAAGAAATCCATATGCTCTCATTCCACAAGCAAGCAAAAGTAAAATTAGGTAGGTTGGAAACTCACCACTGCTGATCAATAACTGACAGATCCAAGATCTAAACTCATATCAATGTTTGGTTTTTTTTTTCTTTCTTTGACTCACCCACTCTCTTCTCTCTTTCCCCTTCTTCTCTTTTTCTCACAATACATACACACTCTAGGAAGGCTTATTTTATTCTGGAATTTCAGCAACACTGAAGAAGTTCTCAAAGTAAGCACATATCGTGATGAGCTTCCTACGACTTAATCATCAGCTACACATACTTCTAAACATTAAAGGTTTGGCACAGGCTATCCTACTAAAGTCCAGTTGAGTATTGATAGAGCATGGATGAGATCTTTCAAAAGCATCAGAGAAAAAAATCATGGACAATAGTGAGAGCATCCATTCTTTGTCTAGTCACATGTTTTTTCTCTCTAACCACTTCATGAGTTCAACAGTAGCCTAGCCACTTCCAACATTATCTAAATATTGATGTTTTTTTTCTTATGGAAGGTATAGATACAAAGAAATCTTAATCTTCTCCCCATAAATACTCAAAACATCCATTTTTGGTCGTTCTTTCCTATTTGTGACATGCAGTGTGTAGGAGCAGACCATTACCTACCTCGAGTTATAAGTACCTGCAAAGTGTCTGTGACAAAATGTCCCCTATTTAACAATGCTGAAATTATTTAGCTCAGAAAAGCTTGGCAACCTGGGAATCACAATCTCCCAAGATGCCCTGTCCACTTGCTTGTGCCTTTGCAGAATATGGCAACTGTGAAGCCAAGTGTACCTACAAAACTCTGCCACAGATTCCCAATTCCTTGCAAGACAGTCTCTCCTATCTCTATGCTTGTATCTAACTCTTCACCTTCCACAGTGGCTCTTGCCAACATAGACTCCACCACACACTAAGCTCAGAGACAACTATTCAGACTACCCATTTCTCTAGTGTTTTGCCATCTAGCCAAGTCCTGCCCACTATCGGATTTACGTTCCCGTCCACCAGCCCTCACCCACCTCCAGTTGCGCACTCATTTTGATGCTGATCCTGAAGTTGTGGTAGAAATGAAGTGGTGTTAAAAGCTGTGAGGCAAAGTTTGAATGTAGGACAGATTTCCTTAAATGTGTGTGTGTGTGTGTGTGTGTGTGTGTGTGTGTGTGTGTGTGTGTAGGCATAGGTAATGAGCAGAGGAAAAGGTGTCATAGACAGAGGAGAAGTAAAATAGGATAACAGGATATCAAGAAAGAGAAAGGGGAAAAAAGAGCTCAGGGCGTGGGGCATTGAAATTCAACCACCACTTGCTCAAGCCATTGAAGAAGGAAAACCTGCTGAATGAGGTCATTCATTATCCTCCCTCTGCACTTCAAACAAATGGTAATTGTTGGTTTAGCTAACAAGTTGTGCCTTAATTACAGGCCATTAGGCACCATTAATAAAGAAAACCAATTCCACAAGAATCTGAGTCTCCTCAGAGTCTCATTCCCTGAAAAGGATTGAAATCTACAGGGACTGAAGTCTCATCCTCTGGATCATGTAACAACCGAATGCTTGACCATTATCTTCTGACGAGAGCCTCCTGTATCTATGCCCTACCCTAATGCCTCAATTTACTGACCCAAGAAGTGTGTGCTTACGAGTATCAACCCCAAGTGACATGTTTGCTTATCTGTCTCTCCATATAGCATCTAGGGTACCTGCAGGGGACATAACCTCTCCTCATTCTTCTCTTTCTCTTCCCCCTTTTTTTCTTTCTCCTAACTCTTTCCTCATTTTTCTTAGTTGTTTCAGAGCTCTGTATACCATTTCCCACCACTGTGTCACCCTTAGGAGCTTCCCTGGTAGTCTCAGATACCCGGATGCTCTGGAGCAGGGGTCAGTGGAGGCTGCCATCTTTGTTTCTTCTTCTCCCTACTCTTCGTGCTCAAGGACTTCAGTATGCCAGAAAGATGCTCAATCACTGAGCTGTGCCCAGACCTAAAGAGCAATTTCTTAGGCCTATTGAAATGATCACAATAATTATTAATTCTCTCAGAAGTTGAATCCCTAATATTCTTCAATTCACTTCTAGTATCTAAATTGATCTTAGCAACATGCTATTGCAAACATAGTGGCCTGTTTTGATGATGGGAAAACAGAGGCCCAGGGAGGCTCACTGATCGAGGTCACACATAAAGCTGGTAGTGACTGTCAAGATTGAAATTGGGAACTCATATTCTTTCCAGAAGAAAAATCAAGTTTAAAAGAAGTGGCAAGTTCTCAATTATGCATTGACACTACAAGTTACTGTTTGCTGGGAGTGCTTGTTTGAACGTTAGTTTTGTCTTTCTGAGGATGAACAGTAGTAGCTCAGAGGCTACTGTTTTGTTACTGTTGAGTGATGTGTTGATCACACTGGCTCAGAATGAAAGCACTGGCAGTCTTCAGTGTTGATGAGGACACAGTGCACCTGGAACTCTCATACTTTGCTGGTGAAAGTACAAACTGGCACACAGGCTGTGGAAAAGGGTTTGGCAGCTTTTACAAAACTAAAAAATCCAGCCGTCACATAAACCAGGAATTCTACTTGTAGGTTTAAAAAAAATAAATAAATCATATGTTCACACAATGATTTCTACATGAATACACTTTAACTAGTAATAATCAAAACTTGGTGGCAGAGTTCTCATGTGAAATGTCTCCCAGAGACTCACAGGTCTAAATACCTCCTACACAGATGGCGGTGATGTTTGCAGAGGTTGTGTAACCTTCAAAGAGTGGAGTGGACCTTTGTTAGAGGAAGTGGGTCATTATGGCTTGGTTTTGAGGCTTTTTAGGTCTGCCCTACTTCTTGATCACCCTCAGATTCCAGAACCCTGGTACAATTTGATCAGCTGGCCTCTTGTCTACTCCTGTGTCTGCCCCACTCTGACGGGCTACATCGCTCTGGAACTGTTAAGTCAAAAATAAATCTGTTTGTCCTGGAAGTTGCTTTTGTCAGGTTATTTTATCATAGCAACAAAGAAGGACCTAAAACAACTGGAAGCAGTCCAAGCATCTATTAGCAGGTGATGGTGAAAAAGAAAGCTATGGAACGGTCATATGATGTATCTTTAAAAGATTTTATATTTTTGTATGTGTTTGCATATATGCGTCATTATGGGCATGTGTATATGGACACTTACAGAAGCCAAAAGATGTTATCAAAGCCCTGGACTTACAGTTATAGGCAGCTGTGACCCATCTGACATATGTACAAGGAACTGGACTCAGATCCTCTGGAAGAGCAGCACATATGCCAGCACTCACCACTGGACATCTCTATAGCCACATACAATGGATTGTTAATATGACGTCAGGATTGAATTAGACCACGTGTTAGTCTCATTAGTTGTCATTGCCTGAAAAAAGGTAGAGACAATGTAAGGGAAGGGGTTTCAGTTCATGGTGTCAGTGAAGGCGTTGAAGGGCAGAACAAGTCACATCAATACAGATAGAAAAGGGAGAAAGAGAAAGAGGCTGTGGATATGAGCATGGCCGATGGGTCTTCTTTTCCCCATTTGCTCCATCTGGACCTTTACCCTGTGGCGTGTCCTACTGCGTTCAGGACTACAATTAATAGCACCACAGATGACACAGAGGTTGCTTTCACTCTGAATCACTTTATTTCTGCGGTTTAATGAAACAACTGTGAGATCTTATATGCTGCAGTGACTGCCATTTCCTGGGGAACTTTGTCTTATGGACCTTCAGACTTGGCTCAGATTGATGTAGCTTTTACATCTTTCTGAAGAAGGTCACATTATGAAGAGTGCTATGTTTTACTTTCCCTTAAGCAAGAACAATGTGAAACATACAGGCGAGACCGTCAATACAAATGAGAAGTGATGCAAATGCCCAGAGTATGGGTGTGCCTGAGAAGCACATATTAATAAAACTTCAGACCATGATCATTGGGATGGCCACAGACATTCACAGAGCTCTGTTTTGATTTTCCTAGCACCAAGGACTCACATCCTGAAGTATCCAGAGCAATCTTCACTGAGTGCTTAGTGTGGACAAGACATGCATCTGTAACGGAAAGAAATGTGAAACTGGACCTTTGCAAGATGGAAAAGACTGAAGTACCTACAGTGTATGACATCCCCCGCCCCTCCCGGATTTCATAGAGGGAAGACATCTGGAAAGGGAGAATGATCAGAACATCCACCCATACTATAGAGGAAGGAATCTGCACAGCAGATAGGAAAATGAAAAACACTGAAGGGCTGACACAGACTCACAGCATAACATCCTGGAGGCCTGAGAGAGAGTATAAAATTAAGAGATTCCAGTCTGACACAGCTAGATCCTGTGCTGTGACTCAGTACTTGCATGACCTTGGTGATTCACTGACCTTTCTGAGCATCTGGAAAATAGAGACTGTAGTGATTTCCATGGGAGGTTGTTCAAGTTAAAGACTGTTAGATGAGCTAATGCCTATCACAGTTGGTGTTCTCTCCCTGGTTAAACACAGTCGATGTGCTGTGTCAGCTACTTGTGTTGGTGCTGTGACCAAACGCCTAGCAAGAGCAACCAATGAAAGGAAGGGTTTGTTTTGACTCCTGGTTTAGGGGTACAGTCCATCATGGTAGGAAGGCACAACACTGAGAGGAGGAGGCAGCTTAGAGAACATTGCATCTGTAGCCAGAAAGAGAGAGAGATAAAATGGTCCTCAACTCACTCTCTCATGTATTCCTTTGTATTTAGTCTAGGACCTAAGCCTATGGGCTTCTGTCATCCACATTCTGGGTAAGAATTTTTCCTCTTCAGCTAAACCTCTGTAGAAATCCCTCATCACTAAGATGGCCAGATGCCCTTGTCTTAAATCTAGACAAGTTGACTGTGAAGATTTAGCATCCCATCTTCTTTGTTTTTCCAAGGCTCTTACTCACATCTGCATTTATGTATTGGTCACCTCTATCTCATATGCTATTCATCTTTGCCAATAATGACCCCAATCACTATCACCCCCAAGTTAAAGAAAGAAGGAACTGAGATTAGTAATCCATTCCACAAACCTGTTCTCCCTGGGGCTGTGGCACCAAAAGTTCCACTCCTTAAAGGGGAGTCACATTTTTTGCCTCAGTTCCTGGTAGTTAGGACTCTTTCTCACTCAAAGCTCCCTGGACTATACCTCTCTATCAGTCAGCTATAGGAGGAAATCTCACAGGCTGAGTGATGCAAAATCTGTTTCTTGATTCTTGTGACCTACATGCTGCAAATAGTCAGACAATTCCTGCAAACCTCTGAGCTCCACAGAATGATGGAAAAGAAAAACCGTCCCCTTAGGCTCCTGTGAACAAATCCCTTAACTTCTGCCTTCCTAGGTCTTTTGCATGTCTGTTTCTGATTGCAAGCAGGACATTGTTTAGTGTGACACAGACAGAAACTTGGGCAGCTGCTTCTTGACCACACTCCACTCTGAACCCCAGCATTCACAGTGTCAGGGCCTCTGGTTTTCTGCCCTAAATGGGATTCAGCTTCCCTCACTGGCATTTCCATAATGAGTCCATTTTCTAGTGAAAGTTTATAGACTGATCTAGACGCAAAGTAAATACACTACAGAAACACTGACATATTAGTAACAAGATGCTCAAATCAAGAAACTTTCCATATAAGATTGGGATCCAGAATAGGAGAATCTGAAGGTTTGATA
The DNA here is from genome assembly GCF_011762505.2 of Arvicanthis niloticus. Taxonomy (NCBI): domain Eukaryota; kingdom Metazoa; phylum Chordata; class Mammalia; order Rodentia; family Muridae; genus Arvicanthis; species Arvicanthis niloticus. The sequence goes on along the minus strand of NC_047668.1, from coordinate 43,634,112 downwards.
TTCTTTAGCACGACAGTTTTAAAGCCTTCCTCTAGCTATCCCTTCTTATTTCTTCACCAGTTTGCCAGGTTTGAAGTAGAACATGAAGAGTGGCATCCATTCTTAACACTTGTATACTTTTGAACATCTGTATCAGTATGAAAATCAGTAAGCAAAGGTAGACATCGGCCTCATAAGATGAAAGTGTCATTATTGACAATTGTCACTGATGCAATAGAAATTTTTTTCTAATTTTTTTATCTCTGACAAATGTGAATTAAATGAATAAATACATTATTAGATGCCCTAATTAAGCACTATTAACATTTTTAGTAAAGGAGTGTTGCCTGGACATTTTGTACATTTCTAGGTGATTCTAGCATTTGGAATTCATACCAAATTGTCAGATTAGCTTCCATTACATTCTTGTCATTGCTGTGTGACCTGGAAACCAGGGATCAGGTGCTCACAACAACTTGATAGATACATCGTACTATTTGTTGTTCACAGGCAATAAAACTAAGACTTAGGAGAAGTTCATAAAGGCTGCAGGGTAGCCAAGCTGGGGCTCTGACTCAGTCCTTCGTTACAGCAGAATCTAGTCTTAAACTCCCCCAGACAAGGTGAGCTTCGGGATCACCCAGTGACTTATCCATGGTCAAGGATTCAGTGATGGTGAGAATTTAAAGTGGAAAAAAAAATGAATTCAGTGATGGAATAGACATATTAACATGAAAGTGGGGGTAATTCATGGAACCTCCTCCCAGGAAAGCTGAGAACAGGAGAAATAGTCCTCTGCGGGGAAGAACATACCAGTTGTTTAGCCATTATCAAAGGGTCCTCCCTGAAAACACACACACACACACACACACACACACTTATATATGGGCTGAGCAGTCATATTTATATATTTAGAGATATAGATATGGAACAATAACAACTAAAGAAAAACAGGCCATAATTTCAAGAGGAAGCAGGGGAGCTGTACATGGGAGAAGTCAGAGGGAGAAAAGGGAGGAGGAGGGAGTTTCAGATACAGAACTGGACCCAGAATATGGAAACCTGTAAGCCTGTAGCAAAAAGCTTTCCCATACTTGACTTTCCCTAACAACAGCTGCTGAGGTTGCAGGGAGCGCTGATCCCAACAGGCAAAGAAAAATACCAAATTGTCTTTCTAACAATAGGTGTGGGCCTAAGGCCGGTTAAATCCATTCCCTTTGATGCCTTGGTAATGGGCTCTGGTTCAATTTCTCTGATAGGACAAAAGTCTTTGAAGCTGCTTTGTGCTGAATTTAATGAGCCTGATTGTCATCTTCCAGAAGAGAGCGTGGAGCGTCTGTGCACTCGCTGGATGGAATCACTCATCGATCTTGGTGTCGCACCAGGCAAGCAGTCGGAGAACCAGAGCAGGATGTGAAATCAATCTAACTGTCTATTTATAGAGCAGGCAGTGCCTTTGTCATGGTGATCTGACCAGAGTAGAAATGGCAACATCTGCAGCATATGACTCCCACAAATTAAAACCCATGTCCCGGAAGCATGGAAAAGGAAACTCATTTTTTTCTTCCAAAAATACTATAAAACTGCAGACTTCCCTTCACCCTGTTAGTCTCATCTCTATAATCTTCAATCTGTTCCTTTCTTCTGTCCCTCCATTGTGCATGCCTTCCCCTCATTCTTCATCGTTTTTTATTCACTAAGCATTTATTTGCTCTGTTATGAGTTAGACATTGTATGAAATGCCATGAAGAATTTAGAGACAGCGACATGAGGATTCTATCTTGATCCATTGGATTAATTGGCCCAAAACAGAACATTAAAACACTCATTGCCCCATTATTTCCCCGTTTCTTTCTTTATTTGTGAGTTTGTAGCATTTGCTTGGTTCTAGCTCTAAGCTTCATTGCCTTGCTGGCAAAAGAAGCAATAGTATCTTTAGAGCATCTTAGGCACAAGCTTAAAAATGTAGAGGAATGCCTAGGTGAATATTCCAGAAGCAGCTTCACAAGTCTCAATATTTGTAAAATACTCTGAGTAACACTCACTGTACATGTGTAATGGTTTGGTTCCGGCATAGTCTCGCCGGAAGGCTCATGTGTTGTGGAGCTTAGTCCTCAGCTTATGGCATTGATTTCAAAGGTTTGAAGAACCTTATGAGGTATGATGTGACTGGAGAAGGACGTCTTGCTCCTGGCCGGCCCCTTCCTGCCTTTCTCTACCCTCCTATCTGCCAGAAGATCAAGTAACTCTTCTGCTAAATACTCAGAAGTGCTGGGACTATGGGTTCAACCTTCTGAACCTAAGAGCTAAATTCTCCTCACTTCTTGTGTCCCATGGATGCTCTGGGACACAAATGTAACATACACAACATGCCACGAGATTGAGCCAATGGTTAAATGAACATGAATATGCACATTACAACAATAAGGACCTAGGGTAATAAAAACCCTCACCTAAGTCTTCCATAAAATTTGGTTAGCAATACAACATATGGTCATTCATTTCATATACACAAAGTGCTGTGTAAAGCCTGTCGGCCTCCTTTCTGCCCTCCCCACTTCCTTCATCCTTAACTCATAAATCCTCACATTGCCATCAGGACATGAGATAAATATGAGGAAGTCATTCTGTCAAAATTGTATAATATACAGAAGGAAATGAAAACCACAATAAATTGTTGCAATAAAGCAAACTAAGGAACCATTCTTCCTTAACTTACATTATTGAAAAAATAACTTCCTGTCTGAAACAGAAATTGCAGTGATATATTATACACAAACAAAGGTAAATTTACATAGCAATGCTGCAAAAAAATAGGAGGGATGAATTAAATACAGTGCAACCATATTCCCACACCAGGGGCTGGAGAGGTGGCCCCGCTGGTAAGAGTGGGGTTTGCTCTTGTAGAGGACTAGAGTTTGGTTCTCGGCACCTACATCAGGGATCCACAACTGCCTGTAGCTACAATTCCAAAGGGCTCTAATGTCAGTCATCCTCTTCTGGACTGCATGGGAATGTACTCATGTGTGTATACACACCTGTCACTATACACACATACATGTAATTTAAGGTTGGCTTAAACTCTTTAAAAATAAAAATTATTATATCATGCATGGAGTGGTACTATACCATTTAAAATCATATGGTAATAAGTTTAAGAATATATATATATATATATATATATCAACATGTCATTCATTTAAAAACTAAAAATGAGACATAAGAGCCAATGGAGATAAAATAAATTTTTCAAAAATTTGAAAGGCACACATAAAAAGAGAGATAAAGGAACATCAAAAGAAACTAGTAATGTGTAGCAGCAGGGTGATAGATTTACATTCACACTGAATGGAAACTGCAATCACATTGAATGGAAATGGTTTAAATATCCAATTATAAAGCTGTACTAGATTTCTATATTAATCTTGATCACACCCACCAGCACATACCCACTCATGGATACAAAATAAACAACTCCTAGCTTTTGAAAAGCTTGGCAAGCTCTCCTTTCAGGATTCAGGCCTGTGTGAGGCCCCTTTGAACAGTGGTTGTGGCTGGGTAGCCTAGGGTACTCTGGTGGGAAAGGGTTCCAGAGAGCCATCAGGGTGCATGGATGCCTAAGCAAGTCACCCCAAAGAATCCCAGCAGAGAACCAGAATCTCCAAGACACAAGTGTCTTTGGTCAAGCAATTGTCTTATTCTAAATGTACCTTCACTTCAGTAATTAATTCATTTTGGTAAGTGTCTAATTGGCTTAATAAGCCTCTCAAATGCTATATAAGTACCATGTCCAAGAAAACCTAAATTGTTGTCTGGGATACTTAGAACTCACATGCTAACTGAGTGCACCAGCTTTAGCCTTATTCACTATATCCCCTGCTTCTTCTATTTGCCTGATGCACTATTAAAATCACCCCCAAACGAGCATCTCTTCTTGGTTCTGAGCACATATGAGAATCATTGGGAATTAACAGTGCTCACCTTGTTAACAGTAAGGCTCCAGTATAGATCGGACATGAGCACCACCAGAGCTAGAGCTACAAGCTGTGGTTTCTTTCAAATGAGTGTCTGCCACGGGTAGTTCCAATAGTCAGGAAGTGAGAAGCTCCACTTCAGGGTCTCTAAATTTTTGTCTTGAGTGCAGGAGAGCTGTCCCCACCCCTAATGGGGGAGCAGGGGAATGATCCCTATGGCAGAAGCATGAAAGCTGCCTGACCCTCCTGGAAGACTGTGGCAATACGGAGAGAATTGCTCTGCACCTCACCAAGGCATGGCGGGAGAGCTGGCCCTGGTGGTATAAGCTAGGAGAATTGGCAGGCTGACCAACTCAGCTACCACCCAAGCATAGATCTAGGGTTTTGAGTTGGTCCATCCCAACATCAATCCCACCTATTAACTGTTGGAGTGTGTGAAGGAGCTGGTCCTACAGATCCAAACCTGCAAGATCTCTATGACACAGGGCAACAACAAGATATCCTGGAGGGGTCCTAGTGAGGATCCAGTATTGATGCTGTAGCAGAAGTAAAGGCCTTGAACGAGACCTATGACTCACTGTAAAGAACATTTGCAAGTACAGATGTTCAGACAAAATGGTATACTGTGGGACACACTGTGACACACTGCAGCTTCTACAATGTGATTTTTTTGTTGTTGTTTGTTTGTTTGTTTGTTTTTAGAGGGAAAGTTGCAAGGGCAGAGGGCAGATATGGAGGGAGAGGAGTGGAATTGAGGTGCATAATGTGAAACTCACAAAAAACCAATAGTAAGTTCAAAAAAAAAATCCTTACCCACACACTAGTTTAGCTCACAACTGCCAAATTCTTTATATGAGAACAATCATAGAACCCAGAAAAGTCAACAAAGAGTAGTAAAATATCAATGAATCTCTCTCTCTCTCTCTCTCTCTCTCTCTCTCTCTCTCTCTCTCTCTCTCTCTCTCTCTCTGTGTGTGTGTGTGTGTGTGTGTGTGTGTCCAAATTCTTTATATGAGAACTTCTTTATATGAGAACAATCATAGAACCCAGAAAAGTCAACAAAGAGTAGTGAAAATATCAATGAATCTCTCTCTCTCTCTCTCTCTGTGTGTGTGTGTGTGTGTCTGTGCGCGTGCACATGCGCACGCATGCTCACGCAAGTCAGCAGTAGACATCAAATTCCTGCTTCTATCACTCTGCACATTTTCCTTAGAGACAGGGTATCTCAATGAGCCCAGAGCTTACTGGTTTGGCTGGGCTGGCTGGCTAGTGAGATCCTCCTAGAATCTACCTATTTCTGCTCCCTCAGCTTTGGGGTTACAGGTACACACCACTGAATCCAGCTTTCACATGGGTGGTGGAGATCCAGAGCCAGGCCCTCGTGCCTGCAGGGTAGGCATTTGAGCCACTGAGCCATCTTCTTCTATTTTTGGCCACCTTTAATCTACTAAAAAGCATAGTGTAATAAAAGACAACACAAACTGCTATGTCCAGGATGATTCTGCTGTGCACACAGACAGCTCCATGGAATCGCACAAATAGAAGATGGCTTCTGCATCACAACGGCTCAAATATCTGTCATTCATACTGAATCAACATGCCTTGGGGATGACCAGCATGTAAGCAGAATGTTAGTTTAAAAATATTTGTACCACAACACCCATTTGTTAGGCACACCAGTGATTAAGGATCCAGACCATCATTAGTGGTGGTCAAGAGGCAGACACTGAGCTACTTCTTAAAAGGAGAAACATCTTTGGAATTCACCAGCTGAAATTTCTCATTTGCAATAAGGCAAGGGGAGGTCCCAAACTGGTAGAATTAGTGTAACATTCTAGTTAATATTATCAACCACAGAGCCTTATCTGATTGTAATCTTGGCCCACCCTTTATGACTATATAACCATAAAGGAACTAACTATCATGCTTTTCTTGGTTTGTCAAAATCATGTGCCTCTGAATGTTCACTTGTGAAAAGGGGTTTGGGGTATAAACTCATGGTGGAGTGTGCTTTTAACATAGAAGCCCTGGCTTTTATCTCTAACACCCAAATCAACCAAATAAAAAAGCTCTAACCACAGGGTCATACCAGCTAAGAAAACATCTGCAATAAAATATGGTGTGGTGGTTTGAATAAAAATGCTTGGTCACCAGGGAGTGATACTATATGAATGTATTAGTGAGTGTGGCCTTATTGAAGTGGGTGTGGCCTTGTTAGAGGTAGTGTGCCACTCACTTGGGATGGTCTTTGAAGTTTCAAAAACCCATGCCCTGCCCAGATTCTCTCAACTACTTCTCTCTTCCTGCTGCCTTCAGATCAGATATGGAACTCTCAGCTACCAAGTTTGCCACCATGTTCCTTGCTATGAGAATAATGGTTAAACCTCTGAAAATGTAAGCAAGCCCCACTTCCAACTAAATACTTTCTTTTATAAGAGATGCTATGGTCGTGGTGTCTCTTCATAACAATGGAACACTGACTAAGATCAGTGGCTTGGCCCTATGGTATGTATTATGTAAATGTTTGATAATTACATGTGTTTGATGAAACACATAGGCATATATGCCTATATATGAAAGACAGGGCATCAAGTGGAGGGATGGGGTTGCCATCCCACAGTCAAAAACTCTGATCCAGAATTGTTCCTGTTTGAAAGAATTGCAGGGACAAAAATGGAAAAGAGCCTGAGGGATAGGAAGTCCAGTGACAGGCTCAAATTGGGATCCAGCTCAAGAGGAAACCCCAAGGCCTGACATGATTACTGATGCTCTGGTGTCCTTACAAACAGGAGCCTAGCATGACTGCCCTCCAAACGGCCCAACAAGTAGCTGAAAGAGTCAGATGCAGATATTTATGCCCAACCAATGGACAGAATCTGGTGACCCCTGTGGTTGAATTAAGAAAAAGCTGGAAGAAGCTGAGTAAAAAAGTGACCCCATAGAAAGACCAGCAGTCTCAACTAATATGGACCCCCGAGATAGCTTAGACACTGGGCCACCAACCAGGCAGCATACACCAGCTGATATGAGGCCCGCAACACATAAACAGCAGAGGACTGCCAGGTCTGGATTCAGTGAGAGAAGATGCACCTAACCCTCAAGAGCTTTGAGGCCCCGGGGAGGGGGGAGGTCTGGTCTAGTGGGGGTGTAGGTGTGGGGACATCCTCTTGGAGATGGGGGAAGGGGTATGGGATGAGGAACAGTCAGAGGGCAGGCTGCGAGGGGATAAAGACTGGAATGTAAAAAAAAAAAAGATTAAAGAATTAAAAAAAATAGGAAAACCTCAATAACAAATAAAAATATATTATGCCAAATTGAAAAAGAAAAGAACTGTTTCTCCCCCAGAATTCAGCTTGGTGACTGCAGAGACTGCAAAGGGATAAAGGGAGCTCCAGGGGAAGCAATGCTGTTATGACACGAATAACATGGAACACACAAGAAACAGGGCAGACTTCTGCATATGAAGCCTTGACATGTTAGCGCTGCCACTGCTTTTTAAATAACCAATAGGTCCAAATTCCTAGTGGCTATTTAAATGCTGCAGGTGATGGAAGCTAGGCTCTGGTGAATCTGGAGGAGGGAATGCCAGAGGGAAGAGCCAGCGACTGATAAGAAGAGTGAATAACTTAAGATTCCCCAGGTCTGAGCAGATCACTGGAGCATTATGATGCTTCCCTGTCTTTGCTTTGAAAGTTTTTTTCCCACCACTGGCTTAGTCATTATTCTATCTGACCTCCATGAAAACACTAGGGAACAGACTCTTCACTGCCCACAATACGGTGGCATCAGAATTGGCTTCAGTGTCAAGTAAGGGAGCAGTGGGAAGTCTTTCTTTGCTGTTTGCTTGTGTTTCATTCATGATCCCAGGGATATGAACTAAAATGATATGCAAGTTCCTAACACTTGTGAACAAGAACATCAGAAGGTTCTCACAGTCGAAGCCATGCATACACTCTCTGTATTCAGACACCTATTATAGATCACAAACACAATCAAGCCTGGATTGCCGAACTGGGTTCACCACACAGCCTCCCTTACCCCCAAGCTCAAGCTTAATCACACAGGTTCCAGGCTAACCTCCACTGACCTCTCCACAGGGTTCCACCAGCCTGCCACAGCCCACAGGAATAAAGTTCCATTGACTGCCACGTATGTGCTACAAGACTTGGATCCTGACTTTTGCCAAAGGTCCAAACCCACACATCAAATTGCACGTAGTGAACATACCCATTTTGGCTGTCCACAGTGTCTCAAATTCAGAATTTCCAAAACTGGCCTCTGTATCCCCACTTCCTTCCCATGAATGAGTCTTCTCCCATTTTAACTGTTCAGTCTACAGTCATGAATCTAGAAAAAAGAATGAACAAAAGAGTGGTGGTGGGGGGGGGGGCCCATTCTCAAATTGTTTTTAGATGATTTTCATCATCCAAAGCGTAATGCATCAAACTAAGAGTGTATTTGAAATCAGCTCTGAGCTGAGGGCCTTTCTTGGCTCTACCTCTTTATCTGACTTCCAGGGCTTTCTGATCTCTCTTCAGCAATAGGATTGCTTATTCTGTCCATGGAGGAACTACTCTAGAATGCTGAGTCAGCAAGTTGTCCTCACAATGACTCTATTGGATACTGCACAACCTCCACCCAGGCAACTTTCAGCTAAGATGATGCCACTCCTGGTAAGGTAAAGTATCAGTTTATACCAGAAACCACACTAAGCAACTTCCAAAAGACTCTATTCAGAACCAAAACCAGGGAGGCTTTGGAGAAAAATTGAGATTTTGAATGAGGATATCATATTTTGAGTCTTATAAGACTTCCATGTATTTTATAAGTGAAGTTCCCTTCTCCAGTTTGGCAGAAGATGGCTAAAGACCCCATAGAAACACCCATGTGTTTCTGGACTGACGATAACCATACTACCAAAAGTAGAGGAAAGAATCCTAGAAAGAAGAAATTCAGAGAAGAGATTCTGAGTGAAAACTCTGAAAAATGCTAGCTGAGCCCAAGGCCAATTCAAAGCTATTTCTTAGAGGAAATGCATTGGGCTTGAGCTGCACTGACCACAGGTAAAATAAGACTACTTACCTTCTGAGTTTATTCAAGAGAGATATTAACCCAAACAAAAACATCTCCAGAAAATAACAAAAAGCCCCCATGTAACAAATCTTCAATATCATTATATTAATTTTAGTTTGGGTTATGTGAAAAAAATACCCTCACAAAAGCAACTTGGGGGAGAAATGGTTTGTTTTAGTGTACAGTTGCAGGTAGTCCACCATAACAGGGAAGTCACAATGGCAGGAACTTGAGAGAACTGGTCATATTACATTCATAACCAGGAACAGAGAGCAATGAATACATACAAGCTTGTCGTCAGCTCTCTTTCTCCATTCTTATTCAATTCAAAATCCCCTGAATAAGGAATGGTGCTGTCCACAGTGGGCAAGTTCTTCTGATCTTAATCAATGTGATCAAGACAATCCAGCACAGACATACCCACAGGCCAAACTCCTACATGGTCCCTAATCATGACTCTCTTCCTAGATGATTCTTGATTGTGTCAAGCTGACAATTACAACAACTTACACCCATACAATAAAGCATTCGCAAATACTCAGGTTATGACTTAATATTTCCTGATATAATGACAAGAGGACACATGATGATTCTCAAGGCATGCCAAGATTTCAGTTCAGACAATGACGGAAATGAATAGACAAGCATTTTGAAGTACTGTAGATATGCTCAATGGAATTAAAGAAAGTAAGTTAATTCAGGAGAAAACACGCGGCATCTCAGCAGGAAAAGGAAATATATGAAATAAACCAGAAGGAAATCTTAGTTGTAGAAGACCTACTATGTAAGTTTTTAAAATGGGATGAGTTTAGGAAACTGGAGATATAGTACTTGCCTAGCATGCATAAGGCCATGGATTTAATTCCTAAAACTGAAGGGAAATGGGGGTAAACTTAACAGCAAAATTGCAAAGGATAATCAATGAACTTGAAGATAGATGAATAGAAAATGTCCAATATGAACTAGAGAAAGAGGAAAAAGATAGGAGGGGAAGAAAGGGAAGGAGAGGAGGGGAGAGAAGGGGAGGATAGGGGAGAAGAGAGAAAACATAGAAAGAACCATGGCCATAAACAGCATTGTTTCTAGTTCTGTTTCTGAAGATCCATCCTCCATCGAGCTCACAATAAGCTTCACAGGTCTCACATCATCCTGAGTTTGTCTCGTACAATGTTTCTATCTCGTACCTGGATCCTTCATATAGGCACTGTCTTTTACTACCATCAGTCCCGGTATCCTGTGCTCTTCTGGCTGATCTGGAGTTTCCTCTTATGAAGAATGTTAGTCTAGATTCCACTTTCTTATTCTATTGGAGGTTGTTTTGCAATCAAGGAATTCCCCACATAGCCTTTCCTATGTCTTTGTTGGATATGTTAAAGGTCTGAACTAAACAAGTAAAATTGCTAAATTCTGTCAAGAGATCAAAGGACTGGCTGAATTTATAACCACTAGGATTTTTTCTAATTGAATCTCCTGTGTTGGTTCTAGCTATAAGTTGTCAAACTCTGAAGTCTTGAATACCTTTCCTTAAGTAAATTATATTTAAGATAAATGATTTATCATTAGACCTGGGAGATTCTTAGTCAAAGGTCTTTATATCTTATTCTTGTGCCTTCTGAGAGTTTTAAACAGCTGTGTGAAGTACTATCTTTGTCAGTAACCTTGAAATCACAGTGTGTTCTTCAGCGTTTACTAAAATCATACTGCACGCATACCCCTTTTGATCATTAAGGGAATTAATTTGATCATTTTTAACTTTCCCCATTCATTCCAAAAAACCTGGCAGAGAACCCATTTACATTATAGACTTAGCCTCTGAAAGGAAATGGGAACCATTATTATCCAGCTTTCCCAGTATCAAAGCTTATTCTTTAGCCATTTCCATCCTGACAGGATTTGTGACTTCCCAGTAGGTCTATTGTTCTATGCGCTAATGTACAAGGCCATGCCCAGGCAAGAGAATATCATCCAAGTGTCTCAGGAAGCTAGATGCATGACCATGATCACTGGGCATTCTGTCAGATGCAGAAACAGTGTCTCCTGGACAGACCTCAGTCTATGGTCAGACAGATGTGCCTGCATCTCATCTTTACACTCAAGGCTTTAGATATCCTGAGTTAACAAAATTCACTTCGGAGATTATGATGGCTTATCTTGCTTGTCAACCTGACCGTGTCTAGACTCAACAACACAAGCTCTGAACACTCCTAGTAGTGATTTTCTTAATCAGATTATCTGAAGCATGAGGACATACCTTTTGGTGGTACCCCGTGTAAAAAGAGACTTTGCTTTTTGCCTACTCACCCTCATTCTCAATGTAAGACTACCCAGACTGCATCCTATAAACCAAACTAAAACTTTTAACACCTAGTCATTTTATCAGTTCTATTACTTTAGTGAACCCTGACTAGTACAGGGATGGTGTTGTTATGTCTAATAATTATGAAAGAGTACCAAGGACATAGTATTTATTTGCTAAATATTCTAAGTGAGCTTCACATGATAGCCACATGATTTCTCTCCCCAGGGCCCACAGATTATATTGCGTATCAAGTTGATGCTTTCCTGTCTCTAGAATTATTCAGCAACAACCATAATATATAGATGCAATATAGAAAATAAAAGCATTATTTTAGATAAGTTTTACATTCAGTGGTGCAGCTCTACCCTGTTCTTAGTGATGTGTCTCTTTGCAAGTTACTTAACATGACCCTTTGGTTTTCTCATTTGTAAGGTAGAGATGATATATTTTCCCTTTTCTTGAGGTTAGTGTGTATATTGCCTAGGATTATCCTTGTCATGAGATTGTCACTGTTTCTCTATAAGTCCTTAAGGGGAGGAGGAATAGATACTCTTAGTACTTAATATCTGTCATATTGCTGCTTTATTGACTAGAGAGACTAGATGAAAAAGGCAAACATGCTAAAAAAATAAATAAAACGGATGTACAGCTGCAATTGGAGAGATGACTCAGTCTGAAAAGCGTTTACCTTATAAATATGAGCATCTGTACTTGGTCTCAGCTTTAAAAGCCCAGGCTTCATGGTAGGCACATATGATCTCAGCACTAGGGAGGCAGTAGCAGGCAGATTGTGGGATGCTCCCTGGCCAGCAACCCTAACTACTTGGTGAATTCCACGACAGTAGATCCTCTCTCAAAAAAAGAAGATGCTTATCATTAAAGAGGCCCCTTAAAGTTGTCCTCTGGTCTCCACGCACACATGTGAACACATGTACCACATCTAACACCTGATGTACTGAGAATCAGTGCTCCTGTCAGAAGGAAGGCTACTTAGATAGTTTACATTTCTATAGTTAAATTACGTGTGCTGTAATAGACTCAAGAAAACGTCATTTTGTCTGTTGAGTCACCTCAAGTGAGACCCAGCTACTCTAATTAAGCATATGGCCACTTTGCCTAAGGAAGATCCAAACACAATGACTTGTGATGACTTTTGAGAGTAATGACATAACTGAATGACATAACCCAGTGGTATAACTCTGTGATGTCACTCTGAACTAGTAACTTACCAGGAGGTATGTAATAACTCCCAGGTCTTGCACTAGCATAAGATTCATTCATACTATCTCACAGCACACGCATGGCCTAAGCTATACTTTTCATGTCCTCAGGAATGATCACCATTGGGCAAACAGCACACATGGCAGTGGAGCAAGGCAGAGAGAAACCAAGAGAGACTCAGGTAGTGAGTCTCAGTCTTCTTTCCCACCTTTTAATTTTCTGCTTAGCCTGTTAAATTTCTAAATAAATAATGCTTGAATATGTGTACATACAGAAAGTATTTACCTTCTTAATTCTGAAGGATATTCTAAAGCTCAAACTGCTACGTTTTCACCATGACTAGTAAACTTGAAGATGCAACAAAAACCGTAAGTACAAATGGAGCCAGTTGCCATCTTCAAGAGACTCGTAATGGCTAAATGTGTGATTATTTAACATCGTTTCACAAAATTATTAGGATATGAGCCGTAAGATGCTGGGGGGAAGATCCTACTATAGTGTTATATGGAAAATATCAGGAAAGAAAGAGAAAAACAGAATATTAACTAATTAATTTGCTTAGCTCACAGAGAAATAGTATCTATGATGCACATATGTACATACATAGGCATATGTATGTAACTAAAGGCCAATATGATATGATATATTATGCAAGATGATTAGTTCTCAAAAGCTATGTACCCAAGCAAACCATTGGAAGTAGCTAAAAAGAAATTTGGGAGCTAGTGCTATAGACTCCAGCGTGTGGAGCATGGGTGTGGTCAGCTCAGAGCCAAGAGCCCTGAGAACACAAAGTAAAGCAAAGACCCTGTCTTGACTCAAGCAGTCAGCTTCAATTCTTTCTCCCTGCCTTTGAGTCCTGTTCAAGCCATCAGGGACCAGGGTGATTCCAACTCACACTGGGAAGGGGTGGCAATCTATTTTATTTGGTCTACTGATTTACACGTTCACATGTTAATGCCTTCCAGAAACAGCCTCACAGGCACAACTAAAAAGCTTAACTAGCTCCCTGGTCATCCCTTGACCCAGTCATGTTGACATTTCCAGCTATGAATCATAGAAACACAGAGGAACAATAGTGAGAAAAAGGTCCATTTGGCAGCCAGCAGTTGAATTGAAGCAAACATCTCTATCAGTGAATGTTAAAATCATTGTAAAAGCTGATGAGAAATACAATAGTTATGACCTCAAAGTTTTATCCTATAAACTATTAATTAGAAAAGGGATGTTGTGTCTTTAAAATGAAGTTACCAAACAATCTCTAGTCAAGCCAAACAGGCAAACTTAGTCTTTATCCCCTATGTGATAAATAATAAATAAAATTTGAACAACACTATTTATGTTTAATATTCTTCCTGTAGTGGTTTTAATAAAAAATGGTCCCCATCAGTCCCCATGGAATGATGCTATTAAGAGATGTGGTCTAGTTGGAGAAGGTGTGGCTATTTTGAAGGGAGTGTGTCTCACTATCTTCCTATTTTTTGCCTATTCAGATGGAGATCTCTTAGCTCCTTCTCCAGCACCATATCTGCCTGCAGCCACCATGTTCCCTGCCATAATGATAATGAACTAAAACTCTGAAACTTTAAGACAGCCCCAGCTAAATGTTTTCACTCATAGAAGTTGCTGTGGCCATGTTATCTCGCAGCAATAGAAAACCCAAGACATTTCCCAAATGTGATATAGAAAATACATTTGGATAGCCACAAAAAAAAAAAAATCTATGCAAAATTACATAGAGTTTAAACATTCTAATTCTATTTAGAATATGCTAATCTGTCTTTATCTACAGTTTTTAAAATTGCCTATGATTAGCTGTGGTCTGAAAACAATCCACACATTTTAAATTGTGAGACATATCAAATAGGAGGATAATAATTCACACCTCTCTACTCTGTCCTGCTGGGATACAAACCATCCTGCAGCCAGTGCATCTACATTGTATACGCTAGCCTTCTGTGTCACTTACTAACTGTCGTGGCTACCACATTGTTCAGTTTTTATGTTCAAATGACACTTACTTTACTTAAAACTGTGTTCAAAATTCAAGAGTAATTTTATTACAGGCAATTTTATTACACTGTAGTTTATAACCTCAAAATTCTGTTATTAGTTACTGTTGTTGATCTTTTACTGTGCTTTATTCACGAGTTCAACTCTATTTTAGAGGTTTATGTGTAGCAGAACGGTATATTTATAGTATTGGTTCTACTTGTGAATCTTAGATATAACCACTATGGTTAGGGATGGGAAGGGTGATGATTTTGAGAGATGGCAGAGACCTATCACTAAATGCAGTGTACAGAATTTGATTGAAATTTTAATCAAGGCATGGAATTGGAATGTTTTCATGATACACCTTACAACTTAAGATCATTTATCATTCGCCATTTATTTACTTGTATATTGTGTCAATCTCAAATGGTTTACTTCCTGTGGCTATCAGTAGTCTTCTTGTAGACAAATCAGTTGTGCTCACCATTTGATGGCTTTCACTTACATTATTTGGATCACCAACCTCCCTGTTGTCTGGCACACACATGATCCTTTATTTGTAAATTGTGTCTTAAATTATTTCCTACTTCTTTAGTGTCTTCTCATGTGCTTCCACATGTCACAATATTAAAGTAGGTAAATCTGGTTCACAATGATTGGGCTAGCCCTATTTTTCCAAGTTGTCACCAGAAATACCTAGTCAAACCAACAGGCTCCATGACAGCTATTTCTTCTAAGTTATTGACATTCAGGATTAAGGGTTTTCATGAAATAGCTTTTGTCTTGAGAGTTGAGGTGGATTGTTCTGCCGTTGGAAGAGATTTTGGTACATAGAGGTGGTTGTGAGTTCTTTTTTAACAGAACTCAAAACCATGTCAAGCTAGTTCTGGAACCCACGAGTAAGTGAAACAGGAAATGCCTGGAAAGAAGAGCCAGGAAGTGGAACTGGAGGAACCTGGAAATAAATCTGTGTGTCAAGGAAGCATTTCCATAGTAGAGACAACTTGCATGTTACAGAAATCATGTCACCCAAGGTACATTGTTAACATTTCCAAAGTTTCTTTTAGCTGTGCATACAAAGATAGAAAAAGATGAGCTGAAAAGAGGAAATCTTTCCCTTTTAAGCAAACCTTAACAGAAATAAAAAATAAAACTAAGACTTGCTGAGTTCAAAGATAAAATATTGTCTATTCCCAGTGATGCCCAATGAAATATTTCCAGACCAAACAGGGCATGGACTAAAAGGTCAAGTTGAGAGTTCAGAAATTGAAGTGTCTCAGCGTAGAGTCAAAGCCAGGTTGGTGGATGATCTTAAAATCCAAGGGAGATTTGAACAGGTGCTTCCTCACAGAGTCTCAAGGAGCCTTCAGATCCCTACATTTTTCTCTCTCTTTTCGTGCTTCAAAAATGATCTCACTAAAGCTTCTATGACCTGTAAGTGCATGGTGCCCAGAAAGCCTCTGTTGAAAGCTGCCACACTCAGAGAAGAGCTTTTCACAATCCCATCTGCATGTGACCTCTACTGAGGCAGGGTATTGAAAAATCCATATATCAGAATGCTGCAAGACTTGCAGTAGAGCTTCATTAGAACTGAAAGGGATAGAGACAGGCTATAACAAAAGTGTGAACCAATGCCTGGTGTTAAGAACAACTGTGAGGCCAGAAAACTTTCCGGTATCAGGGCACAGAAGGTGCAGCTTTATTTGGTCTGCTGGGCCTTGGCCTTCAGTCAGAGCCATGAGCCACCATGGGATCAGTGCATGTCCACTATGCATGAATTGAATCACAAGGGTCCACACACAGGTAATCCCAGTGATCCAGGCCTCCCAATCTATATGTAAGAATGCAAGTGAATGAGCCTGTAGATAATCCCAGACCCCCATCCTCTCTGATGTAACTCTCAGATACAGAGCTGAGAGGAGTCTCTGTACTGTTGCATATTACAGCAGTTCATCTTTCAACCTGATGGATTTAGAATCACCCAGGAGATACACTTCAGCCGATGGTTGATGGACACTTCCATAACAGTGTAAGTGAGGTGTGAAGACCTGCCCTTAATGGGAGCAGCAGTACTGCTTGCACCTCAGGTGCAGACTGAATGAAAAGGAGAAATGTGCCAGCGTTCACTTCTCTCTTGCCTGACTGAAATGCTGCCTTACTTTTAGAGTGTGTCTCCCACTGCAATTAACCCAACCAAAACATTCCTTCACAAGCGTGCCAAAGGGTTAAACTATCTCTTACTAGGTGTGTCTGGAAATATGTATTCTAGGCAACTCTAAACCCTGTCAAGTGGACAATTCACACTATCACAGACTCATCTGCCTCTAGAAATGAAACATTTCTTGGCTATTTTGAAAAGAACCCTATTGTGCTTAGGCCATGCATGCACAAAAATGTTTAATGATGAAAGATGTGCATGGGGCCAGTGTCACACGAATATGCTTTCCCTGTGCTCCAGGGGCGTGATCATTCTCAGGAATGCTGAAGGCTACTCTCATCATGGCAACGGGAATCACAACTAGTAATCAAAACAGAGTTTGACAAGCCCTCAAATAGAAGGTCTTCG